>NC_080045.1:22554049-22716788 GCF_012489685.1 Lotus japonicus
ATTAAATTTCATTCCATTTTTAAAAATATGTTCAACACTGCCAGAAGAAACCTCGCGTGTTTAACTGAATCGGATCTATATTAACTACAGCTTATGAAAAGGATAAAAAACTAGAATTAGAGATGATTTCAATTCAAACATAAAGCCAACTGTTTTTTTTAACGTAAAGCCAACTATAATAGCTCATTTTGAAGTACAATCATGAAGAGACAATAAAATTATGTATACATTTTCTAAATTAATCGTAATCATACAATATCACCACATTACAACATCGTGTAGTATATAAGCTCAAAATTCATAATCATTTGGATACTATGATCGATCTAGCCTCAGAAAAACAACAGCCCAAATGATGTTAAAAAAAAGGGCAATAGGCAAATAATGACAGTGTGAAGTGACCTATGTTTCCTCTCTAATCCTCAATCTCAACACTGTTAGCAAAAATTTCACTGATTTAACCAAAATTATAAAATGTATGTGTCAATCTCTTGCCGTGTACGTTTTATGCATTTTCAACTCAACTTATAAGCTCTCATCAATCACTCGATCTCCACCGCAGAAAGCCAATCAGCACTATTGCGTAGTGTGGTAGGACCTCTAATTAACAGAGGCACCCAACTATGACTTCAACATTAAGGAAGTGAAGAATTTGTTTCAAGCCATACTCTCAACATATTCCAATGCCTTCCTCTTCACAGATTCAATTCGTTCTTCATCACCTTGGGACTTCTCATAATCAAGATACTTTTTAAATAAAAACTGCCAAACAACACAACGAAGTCACAGATCAGTCTAACAGGAAAAACACAGAGCAAACAATAGCGAAATCGGTAATATAGAAATGTACAGACCTTCATCTTTTTAGGTGGGAGGCTCAGACTTATTGCCCTTTCAAACAGGGCGCGAATTAAATCTTCATCTTTAAGTAGAATTTCCTATAAGAACAAAACAAGGTTAGGTTCATAATGTAGTATATAACATTTTACTAAAACAAGGGAAATGAGTGGTGAAGGATATACTTGATCAAGATAAACACTCCACAAGTCCGTTCTCTTTGGGTATTCCCGTAAAATTCCTTCAAACAAGGATCGTCCCCGGTCTGGAACCCCGGTCTTGAATTCAAGAATAGCTGTCTGTGAGATGAATTTAATATGCTTACGTCGGGGAAGGCTTAACAAAGCACGATTGACAACAGGTTGAACGCTGTCCTGCTTTTGCTTCATAAGACTTTGCACACGCCGCAACCAAACCTGAAATCGAGTGTAGAAAGTGAGTTCCGTGAACAGTACATACAAAGGCCGCAAGAGTAGGATTAAATTTAAAAGTCAACAAAGTACTTTGCATGAATGTTTGAACTTCTTTGTCATCTTGTTGAGAAGTTCATCAGCTAAATCATGCTGCTCGGTCCTGTCATACATTCCCAACAGTGCTAGATGTACTTTCTTGGGATCATTGTATTGTAGAGCTCTTTGGAATACTTTCATTACAGCCTCCTACACAAACATACGTAGAGTAAGAATACCCACATAACAATATTAATGGACAGCAAAAACTGAATTTTTTTTCTCTATTACCTCTTTAGGGTTTCCATACTTATTTTCCAGATTAAAGTAGGCCTTCCAGATGTTGAGCTTCTCATTCTCTTCTCGGAGATTTATTGTCCTTAAAGCCCTTTTTATTTAAGGAAGCACGGGGGTAAGAAGTCAGATTACTAGTCATATGACAGACATTCACATAGATGGAGGTAAGAACAAAAAACTTGTTTTTTTCGGGTCTAATCATTATTCAGTTTTTAAGAGAATCTTGCAAAAAAAAACTCGAAAGAACACAATCAAGACAACCATTAAACCACATGAATTCTGATTTCTCCCAATTTTTCTCACCATACAAATAATAGTAAGCAATTGATGTCAAAGCTCATGTTGCTCTGTTTTAATGTTTCATTCAAAATAACATGGAATATCATTTAACCAAATAAAATTTATAAAAGCTAATACAAGGGCAGAAGCTTTATCTTGAGATAGTACACAACACATTGAATTTGTTTTCCATCAGGTGCCATGCAAAGCTATTAAACCTATGTTACTTTTTTTTTCCATCACCAATCCCGGCCAATCTAAGTGTGCTTTGAATTTGACAACATACCTCTTACTATGTCTTCACAGGACCTCATAGTTAAATGTTTAAATTAAATAGGTATTGGTACAATGTATGTAATTTGCAGGATGAACCATCAAAACCTTATTAATAATTGTATTGCATATTAGCTTCTGAAGACCTTATTGTTTAATAGCCTAGCATATAAGATGACATGCTTATATGAAAAACTCTTCTTCCAAAGCTGAAGGTTCAATGCTCAATCACAGACTAACCATAGAACATCAAATAGCCCAATAAATGACAGAAGAAGCCATCTGAGATCCTGCTCATTGTGCTGTTTCTTTCTTATGTTGACGAAAATATCTCCCTACCCCCAATTTACTTTATTGTTCTACTCTAGTAAAATTATATTTTCAATACAAGAAAAGTAAAAGCTCAGGATTGCACATGTTTAAATCAAACATTGACGAAGTCAAGCTTTAAATTTATAACGATCTAAACTAAAAGTGATAGTTCTTTAGGATTAACCTTTCAGCAATTGACCGGGCTTTCTCGATATCAGCCAACGAAATCACGAAATCCATGTATTTTATCCAGATGAAACTGCTATTGGGAGAGGTTCTAACCAACTTTTCGAACTCATCAGCAGTTCTTGGTACATCCTCCTCCAGTAGTCTTTCCTCAGCAATCCTTATTTGTTTCTCCCTGTGCAGCACATACGATATATTAAAAATCAAAAAGCGAAAGAAAGAACATGATTGAGATAAAAATTTACAGCAAAACAAATGCATTATAAAGAATTATATAAACCTCTCCTCCTTTGCCTTTTTCTTTTCATGACTCTTCTGCTTTTCATGTAAAGTGGCTTCTTCTTTTGCAGGATCTTCAGTTAGACTATTTGTGTTATTTACATCAAACTGATCATTCTCATCAAGGGCAACATCAAGTGGAGGAATGTATGCCCTTTCTTCCGCTAGTGAAAGAATTGGGAATTGATCAATGTCACCTTCAATGTCTATATTTGAGGTTCCAATCAAACTATCATGGATAGAAGTTACAGACTTCATTCCATCTGCAATAGGTTCATCCGAACCTTCCTCCAGAGGTGTTTCGTGCACAGTTTCATCTTTCATATATGAATTCTTCATTCCCAAAGAAATTCTGTTCTTTTCTTCATCCACCTGATAATAAATATTAAGAAAATGTGAATAATTGGTACATCATGCATCCTTTTGAATCCTTGTCACATTCATCTGACTAAGATGCCTTAAAAGTGTTACAGAAATAAAAAACAGATACCATGCAAAGCGCTTCCAATTATAAGATGTACATACAATTCATCAGAAACTCGCAGTTAATAACTAGAAGTTCCTATGCCAAATAAAACCAACAGGAGTGGGATATAATCTTGTCCAGGTAAAAGTATAGATACCAGTAACATATCTTAAGCTTTTGTCAATGAGTTACCTTCAATAGTATTGCCTTTACTTTCTCTCCAGCTCTATACTTGGCTTCAATGTTCTCAATCCGATCATCAGAAATCTCTGACACGTGGCACAATCCAACCTAGGTAATTAAAGGACCATAATCAAGTGAGCTCACAGAATCGAATTGACCACTAACATTTCCTTAAGAGCAACATTTATGTAAAATCATAATTTGACATAAATACAACCACAGCCATGAAAAGATTGGATGAAGCTGTATGCATTTGAGACATCCAAATTAAGAAATAAAAAAAAAAAACCACAAACTTAAACAAATAATAATGTTGTATTTAATTAAAAAGCTAAAATCACATAAGAAATATGAAGCTCTTAATTTATTTTGATCATAAGACTTTAATATTACAAATGCATGGATCACAAATGGCTCTGAAGGATGCATAAATACCATGTTTGTGTTGTCAATTGCAATGAACAAACCAAATGGCTCAACCCGCTTAATCCTGCCAGATATAAGATCGCCCACATGAAATTTACTCAAATCCATACTTTCAGATTTTGATGTATCTGAAACAGTTGAGGTCTTCAGTGTAACTTCAACACGCTTTGAAAGAGGCTCCACAGATATAACCCTGCTATTTGCTGCTTTAGTACATCTTTTCATTCACATCAAACTAACAAATGAAGAGGAATGAAAGGTTGATTAGTTACCTGCCAATTACAAGTTTTCCAACAGGAAATTCTTTCTCAGGATCTTCTATATATTGATCTGATAAATTGGGGATAAGAATTCTGGCATCAATCTTCCGTGAAAGTATTATGAAGCAACCTTTTGGTGTGACACTCTTAACATAACCCTGGCCAAAAGAAGAGATACTCAAATGAATCCAAATTATCAAAATCCCATATTCATAGTATTCCACCAATGCATGCTTAGCAAGAAATTCTAGTGTGGCAGGTCATCGCAAAAGGACCAGAAAGAAAAAAAGTTAATCTAATAATTGGTTATCGTAATAAACTTTACCAGTACCTTTGAGACAACTGCATATTGTAATCATGTAATAATATAATTATAATCATATCAAGCAGAACATATAGGTTGTCGACAAAGTTGAATTCACGAATTATTGACATTGCTAATGAGGTTTAAAACAGAAATGATAAAGAAAGATCTTTTAATAATAGTGCCAACATAATGCAAAATCAAAACATTATAAATTATTGATTCCTCAGCAAAAGATTTCTGCTGAAAGGAGTAGAAAATAGCAGTGCCCAGAAAGAAAAAAATTCCATATATCAATAGAGATGCATTAGAAAGCATGGTTAGAACACTGAAATTTAAGAGCAAAAAGCACAAACCACCAGAGGATTTCCTTTATATATAACAAATTTTCCCCTCCTTTGAAAGCTCAGACCAACATTTCTGGATTTTCTGGGTTTTCATATTTTACAAACTCATTGGAGGTTTTTGTAGAATACCAAAAAATAATGTGCAGGTTTTCAGTAGAGGGAAAGGTTTCAGTATTCATATCAAGGGATCAGCTTGCGAAAAAAGTAAGAATAAATGGGTGATTGCAGTTTTCATATTAAGGGAGGAGGTCTTAATAGATTTCCACAAAAGAATTTCAGCTTGCTAAAAAAATCTAGAAAAACATACAGGAGATTCTATTATTTATTTTTAGAACAAATAACCCCAAAGTTTAAGTCGAAACTCCTATCTCCGCCCCTTCCCAAAATTCACAATCAAGTCAAATGACTGAAAACACAACCTGCTATGGATATGATGAATGGTACAACTTGTCAAAAACTCAGAACTCCATCAATCAAACTTGAAAAAAAGAAATACCTTTACAACCATATCAGGATGAAGATCCTCAATCTTCTCCACACATTTCTTACTAGCATGCCTGAAATATCAATAATTAATACATTTGGAAACAAATTTGCAGGTATAACAAAGATACAACCATTACTAGCATACAATGAGCTAATGAGAATAAAAAATTAAATGTAACACCCTAAAATTAAGGCAAAAACATATAACTTCTGCTTTTTGTAATGAAACCTCAACGGGAGACAGTATCATATTCAGTTTTACATTGATCAGCTAAAAGAAAAATCTGAAGAAAAGAAATTCAAAAGGCGAAGAAAAGAAGAGACCATTTGCACAAACAATTGCCTCCAAAAAATTTGTAAACAGGCTACAAGGCCCAGCCAAAAGAATTGCAACAGATTGACCAGTTGGCACAATAAGAACGGGAAAGATGGATTTTTAAAGTCAGCCCAGGGAAACAAGCTACAATAATAGCAATGGGATGTTGCTATTATTGTAGCTTGTTGCTTTTACAAGCTACAAGCTACTATGGATTTTTAATGTTGCTTTTACAAGTTACTTAGAATTTTAAAAACAAATTAAAAAACTGGCCTATTGCAATGGGATGTGAATGTACATAGAATAATAGGGCCAAGCCTACAATTTTATTTGAAGATTCATCACTAAGTATCAGTACTTACTCATTGCTGTGAACATCTGCAGAATCTGGAGAAAGCATCAAATTAGAAGAATGTAATGACAAGTCAACATGAAGAGTACCCTGGAGAGTGTGGCTGACTTCAAGAACAACACATTTGACAAACTGCCCTTCATGAAATCCAGACAATGGATCTGGCATCCATGTGTCTCTAAGTTCAGTAAAATGAACTTTTCCATATGTATGAGGACCAATTTGAACAAGCAATCCACTAACACCAGGAAGTATTTTACTAATCCTTCCCCCTAAAATATCTCCTTCATGAATATGAGCGGTTAAATCCTTATTCACAACATTAATTTGCTTCTCCTCACTAGTTCTGAAAGGTATAGCAGAAAAGGGGCGTAACACCAACCGCAATAGCTTCTTCTCCCTGTTGAGACTCAGAACATGACCAGAAACAGGTTGTCCAACATGATATCGATTCTGGAAATCCTTAAGCTCACTGGGTTCAGTAGCACTATCAAGGATATATAGCTGAGCTTTTATATTTCGAGATGTAGTTAACCAGACCCATTCACTTTCTACTTTATATACATAACCAGCCACACATTGCCCAATTTTAAAGTCAAGATTTTCTGACATATTGTCTCCTATATCGCTGGAACCTGTATTGAGAATGAGATTACATATTAAATTGCTCGAAGATTATGATAACTTTCACAATAAGCAAGTAGATACTATCAAAGAATTACTTCCTCCGGTCCCTTTTATGAGAAACAAATTGAAGGTATAGTTTGGTCCTTTATATAAGAACCAACTTCAATTGTGTTACATTAATTATTTTTTACAAAAATACGAATAATTATCTATTTAATGTTTTTATTCACAATGAGTAGTAAATAAATATAGCATATTAATTGGTTTCTCATTCTCTCTCTCAACTCTCCGACTACAGAGGACAATTTGAAAAAAAAGGTTAAGGGTAATTTTGAGAAATTAATATAAATGAAAGACATTCAATCCTAGTAACTAAAATAACTAAATTTCTAAATGGACATAAGTAATTATTTGGTTTTTATAAAAAACACCAGAGGTAGTAAAATATGGTGATAATCTTCATACGAAAACAAACTCAAGAAAAATAAAAGAAGGCTTGAATAGCATAAATGAACACCAAAATAATGTTCAATAATTTTACAACAACAGTCCGCAGGTGGGGATAACAATGAGATTACCCTTGATATAAATATATAATCATAGGAACAAATATGTATATAAGGGGCTTAGTAGGGTAAAAATAAAAACCAATGAGACTGTAGGCACTCAATCTAGCAAGCGAACCACTAAGGTAGAAATGTTTAGTGCACCATACATTGCCACAACAAATTACTAGTTTTTAACAATCACCATTCTTTCTGTACGCACATTTCAATGCATAAATTACCAAGTATTTCAATCTAGAGGTGTCATTTACCTGTAACGATGTCCGGTCTGACTGATAGCTCCCACCGTGAGCTATTTCTCTTGCTATCTGCTTCATTAGGCTTTGCAACAATCCTTGCTGTCACTGTTTGCCCAACTTTGTAGCCAGAAAATGGATTTTTCATTACATTTGAATCATGTACCTGGCCATAGGTAGGCACCCAACTATTGAGTAACAATAAAAATAGATAGCAAATCAACTAGATGGTAATCCCTGCAACAACATTAAGGTTGTGGCCATGTGACATTGGACACAATGTCCAGCTGCAGAAACAGCATATCAGCTTATAGGGTAAGGCCGCATACATCTCAAAGGCACAAAACCCCAAAATCGAAGGAGCTTTGTGCATTGAGCTGCTGGTTTTAGACATCAAACCTACAACTGAAAATGCTGATTTTAAATATTGACTCCAGAAACACAGTAGAGTTACCTCTGTAATGTGAACCCTTCCATGTAGACCAAATCCAAACTTAAGTTTCAGCTCAAGAGATCTGATTTCGGTAATCTGGATAACATAACATTGTGATCAAAAAGAAAAATCATGAAACATATTTTAAATTTGTCATAACAAGTAATATTACTATAGGAAGGGTCAATATACGAGTAGAAAGAGCAAAGGCATTAAAAGGGGAAATAATTAATAAAAAAACAAGGTCATCAATGCAAACTGCAAGCAGCTATCAAATGGAGGTTCTCTTAAAAAAGCTATAGTGCAAGTACCAATGAGGAGACAAAACTACTCTATTCATAAGAGTGAACAAAAGGTTAACAAGCTCTGTGACACATTTTTATTAGCTAAAAGGAAAGTAACAGCTTATATCAATCACATTCACAAATCATAAAAAAAGGTAGATAACTGAAGCTTGTGATGGTTGCATTCAACCTTCAATGTTACTATGTAGTGAAAGCACTTCTAATAAATATAGAAACATACGCATAATCACGCACATATATACATGTCAAAGAACTGGATAAACCCACATACCTCTGCCTCAACCAGAGATCCCACTTTATAGCTAGATTTCTTCTTGGCTCTTTTAGCACTTGATGTTCCATTGAGCTCATCAAGAAGTAAAAGCAACCTCCCTGATGTTTCAGGGCTTGGAAGAGCCATAACAGTTGCCACAACACTGACCATGTAAAAAACTAAACACATAAGCCCAATGCGAAGCAAAGAATTGTGGAAAAACTACACAAACAAAATCAAATATAGTATCCCCACTCATATCCGCTTGGTTATTGTTAGTAATACTACTGAGCTCAGTTACAGGTTAGTAGGAATAACTGAGTCAGCTCCTGCCTGTTGTACTCATAACTGCCACTATCAGACAGTTGTTGCTTAATTGTTACTTGCTAGTGAAATGAGTTACTTGAGCTCTCTATAATTACGTTGTAAAGCAAATGCAACAGGAAACAAGACACTCAACTTATTTCTTGAGAAATACATATATATATATATATATATATATATATATGTGTGTGTGTGTGCATATATATCAAGGCATATATATTTGGTCTCCAAATGTATGAAAACTGATCACCAAATCAAGTACTGCCAATCAAGTATCAAAACTTTACAAGCAGGTCTTTGGATTGCATAGAAGACTAGCAAGTAGAAAACACTTAGAAGAATACAGGTTGTATTAAAAACATAAGTAAAATAAACAGAATATAAAAGAGAGCATTTCCAACAAAAAAATATTTCAAAAAAGGCAAATACAATAAGCTAATTAATACTACTAACTTTATAACAAACTAAAATAGGAATTGTAGTGTAAGGAATCACATATGTGATGTGTGCCTGACTGCTACCAACCATTCTATAATGGATTGTTCTAATGGAAATTGGTATATCCACATTACTACCAAAGCATTAGAGACACCATATTACTTAGATACAAACTTCTAAGTACAGGTTTAGTAATATGGGGTGAAATAAAAGTGAAAACAACTCATATTTTAAGTAGCTAATTTAATACCCACCTCTGTCCATTTTGGAATTGTTTCCGAGAAAACCCTTGAGTATTATAGTCAGATACAGATGCATATCCTATAGTGTAATTATTCTCTGGAATTGATACAACCTGCATCACAGACAATAAGTTCAGTAACATACGTTAAAATATATTTATGGATAAATTTACCAGAAGTTGGCTAGATTGAATAACAATATCAACACTTGCCAAGTAGTTTTCTTTAACAACTTCCACCACTGCATTCACTGTCTGATGCAATACCAAGTCCTTCAATGGTTCCCTTTGACGTTTCTGGAACAAAAGTATGAAATTGATTAAAGAGGATAATGGAAGAATGCAATAAGATAATTTTCAATGTTAAACAGAAATTTAAAAAAGGTTGTTCCATGGTATATAATTTCTCTGCCATGTGGGACACTACACTTAAAGACGGGGGCAGGAAAAAATGCCCTACCTTCTTTTTGGTATGACTTATAGAACTTTCTTTAGACCTATTAATGAACTCTGGTTTGAGAGTTAAATCAACGAGTCGTTCAGCCTTTGCAACATCAAGAACCAATGCTTCCACTACAGAGCCTTTCTCCACAATAGTTCCAGGTACTGAGGGGTTATATTACAACGAGAATTAGTATTTGCATTTGAGTAAGAATCACCCAAACATAGTTATTAATAATTAAATAAGGTAGAGGGAGAGAACTTACATTGATATTTGGTAATAAAGCCAAAAACATCATTGTACTTCTCAAAGCTTACAACATATCCAACATCCTTATCATCCTCCACTTTCCCTTCAACAATGGCACCAATCTTAAATCCTTCATCCCATTTCAAATCAGATGCACCAGAGCCCAAGCATTGCAACTTAGCAATCTAGATTCAAAGACGTGAAAAGGTCAAAAGTAATAGACAAGGGAAACAACATAATAGGAACTACTACGAGAAAACAGAAAATAAAAATGATAATAGAAGGTTATGTTACAAAATAGACACAGAAATAATGAAAAATTTCAAAATGTTGTTTATATAGAAAACAATAACATGATATTGGCTACTATAAGATCAAAAGTTAAAGAGCAATGCTATAAAATCAGAAAGAAGTTGCCAGTTTTTGCCAACACTCAAGTGTGGTTGGTTAAATGAGTAAAAGTGGTAGTAGGTAGGTACCACTTTAACATTCAATAGTCGACAATAATGTCAACTTATTCAGAAAAAAGTAATGTTTATCCAATATTTCCCTAAAACGAAATTCAAAATGCAGTAAAAATCAAATGTCTGAATTCATGGAGAAAGCTAGATATACCACCCGAGAAAAGTAGTATGATAAGAAAGTAGAAAGTATAACCACATCATAACTTAATCCCTTCATCTAGTTGACTACTAGCACAAAGTGCATACCGAGATGATATTCGTAATTAGAACAAATGAGCCAAATAAACCTTTAAGACGAACAATAGTACTCTAGGTAAATAATTCCAAATTTAAAAATATCAGACCTTTACAGAAATTCAGTAAGCCAGCAAGGTCCTAATAAATTTGCTAGGCATATGGTGCTCAAACTTATATCCTAGCGGTCTGCCTTGATTAGAGCTTGCAAAGCACAAGCACAGACATTTACTTATGCGCATGCATGCACATGTGTTATATAGAATATAAACAATTAAATTAAATAAATAGTGGTAAAAGGAAACCATATGTCAACAATATTAGAGGTATTTGATAATTGTTTAAACCTTCTCATCCATAAGAAAGAAGTCCTGAATAAATGATGTATCTGTTGAAGAACAAGATGTCTGCTTTAGAGAGAGTGTTACTCTACCAGTTTCACTATTAACCTGCCAAGGAAAAAAATAAAGACTAAAATATTGTTTCAGCATACAAAAACATTCAATAATTTGAAATTTACGGTCTAAAGAATACTAACATTGGATACGTTACTGCGAACTGATTGTCCAATATAATAGGATTCTAAAATATTGGTTTTCTGATCATCTGCAGCCTGTAGAAATGAATGATATATAAACAAACTATCATATAACAAAAACTAAATCAAGATAAAGAAAAGAGGACAAGGGGAGGTAGATAATGTTGAAAAATCAAAGACCTTATTTCTTGGAGCGAAACCAGTTAATTGACCAAGGAAACGAACAAAACAGCCTGTCTCAATTAAGTTACATATATAGCCCTGCTCCATTTACAATTCATACAGCAAAATAAGAAAACCACAACAGTATTATCACTAACACGAAAGAAACAAAAAATACTAAATAAATTAAACAGACATGAGTGTTTATCAAAAAAGTGCAGGAACAGTTCATATGTTTGATATCATCACTTACATGTACAACAGAGTTGGGATGTATCTGACTAATATCAGCAGGAATCTGCTGAGCAGATTTTATAAGCGAACTTTTGGCAGACAGAATCAAAGTGTTCCCTTTAACATCTACAGCAAGAAAAATGAAGTATTTTTTTATAACATGGACGGGGAGTAAAACGAAGTATAAAACTAATAATTGCAAGTATGTGATATATGTCATCAGCTTTATACATGATGCAGACAAAAAGTAAAACACTGAAAGAATGATAAGACTACAGCTCGTTCTTATCTAGGAAATAACATCAAAGAAAATATTTTGTTGAAATTAAAGGGATTAGAAGGACAAGAAAACATTATAAAATTCTGAAGAATTAGGATATGTGCGGCGGAGGTTGAAGAAAAAGTTTGGAGGAGCCAAAATAAATTAAAAACACATAATTTACATAAATAATATACTATATATCTAACAAAAAAATTGAAAATAATATTGACCATAAAAACAATATTACAGAAAATTATTATAAACTACTTTCAATCAAGGAATACTTGAAAATATATAGGGAGGCTTGTTTTGAGAATGTAGAATAATTATATACTGTATAGAAAGAGAGGAGAGTTTATTATGAGAGATGAGAGCATTAAATTGCGCCCGTACAACTATAAATGGATGGTTTGAGATTATAAGTGGTTTAGCGGTCACATGACATTTAAAAAAAAATCATCTGACTTTATGTTTTAATCTTAACCATTCATGTTAGATCCAATGATCACGATTCATTCCTCTCATCTCTCATAATAAGAATTTCTCTCACTTGATATGTTCCTATATATAGTTTTAGTAAGTTTGGGGGAGTCATGGCTTCCTCATGTTATAATGAAAATCCGCAAAACATTTCTTAATATAAATACTGACCACTTAATTATTCTCATACATTAGGTCAAGTAGATTCAATGCAAATAATTTCTAATGCACACAGATAGACCCCTCTAAACTTAAGTACCAAAAATTTAAGACATGGACCACTAATACTCAAAATTGAATGCCTAATGACAGTATCAACATGATCTACACCATAAATAATAACATAAGTCAATAACAAGAAGTATAACTATAGGTACAGGCATGAGCTCAATCCCATGCAAATAAAGAACATGTTGTATATCTTGAATTTACCTAAAACCAATAGTTGATCAAAATTATATCCAGGTTTCAACACTGATTTCATCAAAGCAGCTTGCCCTGTATCGTAAGAAGTAGCTACAATTAGCAATTGTATTAAGAGGAAGCAGAAATGAGAAAGCCTTAATCAAGAATATGGTAATTTTTACCATGATGATCTGCCAAGTGCTCCATTGATATTGTGCCCCTAGAGAAACTATTTGAATTGACACAAACGACTATAGAATTAGATGTCAACACGTCAACAATTCCCGAAACAATGCTACCAAACGTAACCGCATCATTTTCAGTAACCCTGTCATTTGAATTGTCAAAATGGATTAGTGCAATTTTTAATAAATGTACTCACTTTGTACATTTTAATCATAGCACTCAACAATCAACATAACTCAGCAGATAGCTTATCATAAATCATGAAAGCAATTAAAGTACATTCATTAGATTTGGGAGCCAAAATTAGATATCCTCCCAAAAAAATGTCTATTAGTCCACTATAAACTTGAAGAAATATGCTAAAGGATACACCGTACTGATACAAGCAAAGCAGAAAGGAGAAGGAAGCAAACCTCGTGGGCTTTATAAGGAAACTAAGGTTGATCCTCCGTGAAGCAGGAATGGAACTCGTGACACGACATTTAACAACTTGCCCAACATTATAAACTGTACCTGGATCAGCACCTGGCTCTAGTCCAAGTTCAGATCTGCTCTTATATCAAAAACAATAAATAAGGTAGTTTAAGCAAAATTAAAATTTTAAAATTGGGCCAACCAAGTAAGTCAGAAATTCACACAGAAAACTTTTGTTATCAATAAAATGTAAGTGCCCAAACACATTCAAAAGAAATAAAAACTAAAGATTAGCAAATAAATATTTCCCTAGTACACTGTTATTTACATACTGCAAATTATTTAAGGGGAAGAAACCTACTGAAAAACATGAAGGCTACTTCACTTTATATTCCTATAACAGAGAGTGACACAGGAATATGATTATGAATAACCAAGCAGAAAACTCAATTTAATTGTGGTCATAAATTTTTCTCCTATAGGAATTCGGAAATAGAAAACTACAGATTTAAAAAATAAGACATCCTTCAAAACCATATAAAATATGGGTGAAATAGAGAAAGGAGAAAATTTTTGAACAAGAAAAAACCACATGCATTGCCCTAAAAACCCTTCGTTAGTTAGAAATTTCTTTGGGCACAATAAAACATGTTATTGATTTTGTGGGAAAGAAGAAAATAGTTTCATTGTTCAAATCCCATGACATGTGAATGCCATGCGAATGATCATAAGAATGATAAGTTAATCAAGAGGAAGGGGTGACAAATGAAGACAAAATTTCCATTACTAAAAGAAGATCATATAATTTGAGCAAACATTTAATTATAACTGCGATCAATGACTAAGAGTCAAAAGTTAGAAATTTGCACAACTAGCAAATGAGAGACTTGCCTGGGAGCAAACCCTTGGACCCCATTGTAAAATCGTACAAAGCACCCATGAATCTCAATCCTTGTTATCCATCCATGAGTTATCAAACCATCAGTTGCATCAGCATAGGCACTAATAATCTCTAGTTTTGATTTCACCTGTAAAAGTATCATATATCGGATCAAATTTTATTATGGAACTAATCCATGGGGGGGAATATTAATAAATGCTCCCAAAGTATCAGAGTCATTGAGGCCACTTCATAGACAAACAAGCACGTAGAAAGACGTATTTATTAAACTAATATGTTTTTGTGTTATCGTCAATACATAGGAATTTTGTTTATCGGAATTTCCTTTTTTTGTGAATGAAGAAATTTTTTGAACGCAGCCAAAAATAAAGTTTAGAAAGAAACACAGGGTTTAATAGTTCATGGTTAATCATGAAATTTGTAACAGATTTAAGTCTGAAGGTGATCATGATGTGGCAATGTTAACAAAGAGTGCAGCTTTGTTGGGAACATCAGGATCAGCTCTTATTTTTCATGGATTCTTTCTTCTTCAATCCAAGTCCATACTCATGAAAGTAGTTGGCTATATACACCCTTGAGAATATGGGAGGAGATCCACAACTACTAGATAAACAGGTATTGGGAAACACTTGCATACAAACCTGCAATGCCCCCTCAATGGCTGGCTAAAACCACAAGAAACATGGGATAATAATTGCTCCCAGACTAGCAACATGGCGACATGCATGGTCACATCAATTAATCATTACATATCATGTTTCAGAAAGGGAAAAAGTTTCATTCATGGAAAAAGACCAATCTGTCATGACAGGTGTAAATGCAAAACAGAGCAAAATAGTATTTTGAACACCTTCTTTGGTCCATAGTACTCAGCTATTTAGGAGATGTAGAAGCATAGTTCGAAGTATGCCTTGGTTGTTGGAATTTGGTATTTTTGGCAAGTATGAAATGTTAGAAATTTAGCTATGGGTATCCTAAATACAGTTTTTGTCATGAGGTAGATTTGATGATGTGGGCTTTGCTCATAGTCCCTTCAAAATGTTTTTCGGACAATTATTGTCAAGAATTTGACAGCTCGAGTATATGTATTTGTTCATTGCGTTTCTATTATCAAGAATATCATATCCTCAACCAAGTACTTCACTTTCCTCTTCTAAAGTATAATAATTCTCTTACAAAGAAGGGGGAAATACAAAAGGGCATGTACCAGATAATTAAACAGAAAAAGAAAAGAAACCGTTTTTAGTGCCTTCAATATAAAATAAATGCAGAAGAGTTCAGATGTAGAAACATACAAGAGTTTTCTTGTGTGTAACTGTCACTCTTTTTGACTTGCAACCAAGCACACGAAACGTCAATTCAGCTCCTACCTGTACCATAATCCAGGCAAATGCTTAAGTCATTAAATGGCTTATCTGTCCTGTCAGACTTTACAGCACAACTCAACATTATATGACATAATAGTAACAAAAAATGACAGCTGAAATGTATATATAGCTAGAATAGAACCTTGAATTTTTTTCCAGGCTTTGCAATTTCCAGTTCAGACATATGTCGAAGCGGACAAAGTGCCTTCACACCACCAGGAATTTGCACTATAGCACCAAAGCTATCAACTGAGAGAATCTTGGCCTTCACCACCATTCCTGGCTTGACATCGGAATGAGTAAACACTGTCTCGTTAAAAGCACTAGCCTGCATGACATAAAAACATAAGGATAATCAAATCAAAATATCCTACAAAGACAACAATGGATGCAACAGACTAGATAAGTTAAGACATCTATCGTTAGTTATTTTCCTTTTTCAACAAACTATGGAAGCAAAATGTCATTAATTTGCACATTCAATAAAATTTCAAATATTAGAGTATATACCAGAGCAGAATCATCAAAATTATATCAAAATAATTATACTGACTTAAAGTCGAAGAGGTCAACATTTCAGTTACATCCCACTCTTACATATGATTATGGGATAGAGACACACCAGCTAAACCATTCATAAAAAAGAAAATATCTAAAGAGCACCTCAAAAAGTTTTTGAAACAACGTAGGAGTAGAACATGATTAATGAAAATGGTTGGCAATCTAACCTGAGATTTTAAAAAAATAGACTGCTCAATTTAAAAAAAAAAGTGAATTTTCAGAGGAAATTATAAGGACCAGATCCATTATAGAACTCACAAAGTTATTATAACTAATTAACTAATCAGATTTCATAAGAGATCAGGACCATAAGCATTTTCTTCCAGGAATTTATGACAATCACAAGTTTAGTACCACTTAGGACAATGATAAGAACTAATAACTAAGCACTCCTCAATGTGAGAACTCCTATATCCATATAAGGCTAAACTGTTAAAAGTACAAAAGCAAATAAGACACACAAAAACAGATACATAAAACTTCGGTAGAGTTTTCGCTTTTCAAACAATAATACAACTGTGTTAGGGCCCAAGTACATGGTCTATAGCATTTACATGTGAGAAACTCAATATAGAAACTGACAAAAACAAAAACAATTTCATTTGAAAACTGATGTTTATACATATTGGACAGAGCTTATCGACAAAATAAGTGTAACATATCATGCCAGTATTTACCAAATTTGGTCAGCTAACAAGAGAATCATACATAAAGAACAGTCCACTCTTGACTGCTTCATCATGTTGAATGCCAAGCCTAATTTTTTTTTTTACTAAACTTCCAACCCGTGTTCCAGAAAAAAGGACCAATCAAAGAAGATAAAGAATTTACATGCTACAAGTGTGATAGAAAAAAGCACTGCAATCATTCAACTACTGATGCTTATCATCTCTAATAAATTAGATCGAAGAACAATGACAACCTTCAAAACTCCTGTAGCAAGACCTTCCAAGTGCCTTAATCCTAGAATCCGAACTCTGACATGATTTCCTTCCTTGTATTTTTTCTCAAGTTTTTGGATCTCCTCTTCAGCAATATCAGATATCTGTGAACAATAAACTCAATTATAATTGTCATTTCCCTGGTGGGGTAAGGCTTGATTGATATTGTAATACTGTACACTACTCAGATTTCACACAGCAAAAAGTATACATCATTAAAACTCATTCAGACACTACATACACTGACGAAAGCCGGAGTTGACTCTGGAATTGATGGAACTTCAAGCAGCAGTCCTGATCCTTTATCCACCCTGACAACTTTTGTGTCATCATATATTTCTCCAATTTTAACATGCTGCAAAACAAAGGCAATTCCTCAGTATCTAAGATGGCACACATGATTATTAACTTATATAAACAGAATATCACCTTAGCAACATATCCGACAAAAAAGTTTGCTATTGGCAGGGGGGATTTACAAAGAGAAGAAAACCATATTTCATATCCAAGCACCTTGGCAATGCAAAGTTCAATTATTGCTAATATATTCTTAACTAATCAACCTAACACACGCTGGGAAATAAAGATTTGCAACAACTTCAAGCCTGCGAAATATGTGCTAATCCTATTTTTATTATCATGGAGTCATCAGGGATTATTTAGCTAGAACAGCAGAATGTAAGCCAATTAAATTGTTGAAAATTCTGCATTAATATGATGAGATGATTATAATCACCATATTTGTAAGACCTAATAATGTTTTAAAAGATTTGTAGGCTCCCTTTGACCTAACAGAAAGAGTGGAGACTTTCATAGCTAAGTAACTCATGAGAAGGGGATTTGTGTATTATATAAGTTGGTTCAAAAGAAATGATAGTCAGGCAGTGGCAGAATGTTCTAGTACAGACCTCTGGAAATCATCTATCCTTGCAAATATTTTTTTTGGATTCTTTCAACGCATATCCCAAGAGTCAATAATTGCTTAAACCTCCTACCAACATATTATCTTTACCCATTTTTGCTTACTCAAGTTAACCCCAAATCATATTCTGATCAATGGCAATCTGAATATGGAAGCACTAGACAAGAAATGCAAAACTTTCACTACACTAAATGGCTATTACTGGGAGAAATAGAAGAAAAACTAGTTACAGAACTCATTCTGTGGGACTAAGTATTCCATACTCCGAGCACCAAAGATATGTGACAAAAATACTTACAGAAGGAGGGGCCCTGTTTTGAACAAGATGTGGATTCAGCGTCAAACCAACAGCTCTACTTGATGGATCAATGAATAATATCCGAGAAATAACCTACATAACATAAAAGACGCTCAAAAAGATAAATTTATCATTAAAAGAAGGTTATCCCTATAACAACAAAAAGGACAGCATCAGCTGAAAACAATCGAATTGTAGCTCAAAATCAATGTGCACGAAACTTATCAAGGTACAGAAGTCAATATGAAGCTACAAACAACACAACATAATGATCCATTATGACCGATGCCAAAAATTAACAAGTACACAACTAATGTTTTCATGGGAGGGGTGAGTTGGAATAAAACAAGGATAATTTCTTCTGATAGATGAAAGGGGATATTTTCAACCCAAAAAACCAGTACTTCAAGTCCGCATGTCAGTGCACTGGTATTACTTAAATATTATGAACTTGAATTTTAAAGCCAATACAGTCAGCATCAGTTGAAGAAGAGAGAATATGAATGAGCTCTAAACTGTAGACAGCTTTAATGAACTGTTTGTATTATACTACAGATCAATTTTCCAAATCCATATCATTTTCAGCTTAAATGGTGTTTCTACTCTCTCTCTCTCTCTCTCTCTCTCTCTCTCTCTCTCTCTCTCTCTCTATCTATCTATCTATCTATATATATATATATATATATATATATATCTGAAATAACATGAGATACCAAAGAACTCAATGCAATATATAACTATTTATGCAAAGGTATAAGAAAGGCTTTTCCACTGGAATATCAAATTATATGCACATGTGTGAAAATATATTGCACTAAATAGCAGGCTACATCATACAGAAGTTGTTTGCACTAGAAGTATTTTAGTGCATAAAGCAAATAACTGGATATGATTTGCGAAATTGACTGCAGTGTAAATTGTAATAGGTGCACAGAGGTGGAATCCAAAGTTACCTTCTGAGATTCACTGCACTTATCCTTCCAACTTGCCGCGGGATATATATCTTGCAAGTGAAATAGATCAACCTGCAATTAAAAGAGATTCCAAAAGCTAATGCCATAAGCTCAGTGGATTTGTGAAGAGAACTGTGTTACATGTAACAATTTATGTGTTTTCACATGATAACTTAAGCTGTTGAATTAGTTGGTTCATTCATAGCATGATATTAGAATCTCTATGATCCGGTAATCTTGAGTTTTGTCCATATTGACCACATTCTGTGAAAGAAAAAAATAAATTTCAACAAAATGTTGGATACATATATGCAATGTCAGATTAGGATTCTCTCATGTCACAAGACAGTGTCATGTGAAACTGTGTCTATCTCTCTTTTCATAAATGTTCAGAGGGTCCCACCTAATAGGTGTGAAGAGTGAGATAGACCTGAAATTTTAACATGACGGTATCATGTTAAATATGCACCTGAGAGGATCTTGATATGCAAGGTCATCATTTCAACTTTCAAGCCCGAATGCCTCTTGTGAGGAGGCGTGTTAGACTTCGACCTAAATTCATCTACATGCTTTCCCCTGATAGCCTAATGTTTGGGGTTAGTTCACGACAAATTTATATACGCAAACCATCGTTTATACATTTCTATTACAACCTTTGCAGCAAATACTTACAGTTCCAGTGAAGTATGTGAGAAATGACAACATAACACCATTCTCAAGTATTGACTTCACACGAGCGTTAACCATCATTCCTGGAACCAGAAGATCAATCGATATACCTTTAAGATCCTTGTTCTGTATCAAATGCACAAAAGAAGTTGACCAATCAAAAGGGGATGTGAGAGCCATAAAAGAAACTCCAAAAGACACTGTAATGAACAAAAAGGAAGCATACCACACTTTTGGACATTGTATCTGGGTCAGAACTCAAGTAAACCAGTTTACGATTTTTATCAATGCTCCTAACCACTACCTGCAGATGCTGCCCCATTTTTACTTCACTGCCATGGCCTTCTGCAACCATTTAAACAAAAGAAAGGCAAAGAATACCATGAAATGAGCTTGGTTGAACCGTGCAAGACAAGATGAATCAAGAATAATTCACAACAGTAGAGTGATGTTTACCATTATTAGAGATATTTTTCGGCAAGAAACCCGTGAAAGAAGACAAACCAAAATGAAGAATGTAACCATGGTCTTCAATGCTTTTCACATATGCAGCAAGAATCTGAAAATACAGTGTACAAAAACTAAAAGTTTCAGCTCTTAAACAAGCCCTACGACACTCAAAGTCCACTTAAATCAGCAAATGGGTCGATAACATCACACAATAATATGAAATGAATAGCAATAATAATGATTGTTAGAATACGCAAAAGATTTCTTATAATATCTTGATCTTATCTTAGAGTACTTAAGGTAATTTAGATTATTGGTTAGATTGATTTGTTTCGTTATCTAATTAGGATTAGGAGCAATAATTAGTTTCCTTATTTAACAGGAATTAGGAGTCCACCCATTAACTGTAAATATGGGTTGACATCTTATCTTTTATCAGTCAATTATTTAAAATATTTTCAGTTTTAACATGGTATTAGAGCCTCTTTGACCAAGTGGTCTAGAGCTCGATCCTTGCCGGCCTCAATTCTTCCAATAAAAGAAAGTCGAATTTCAGCACATGGTAGGTGGGCTTGTGCATTGTTCACCCTTTAAGCCCAAGTGAGCTCTAGCGTGAGGGGGGGGCGTGTTAGAAATATAATCATTCATGTGTCCTTTACCCAACAGCTTAAGCTTTTGGGATAATTGATTCTTTAGTGATGAATCAAACTACCATAATAAGATGTATATAGTATGAACCGCAGAGAAGTTTTTTCTTAGTATTATCGGAAAGCCAAAAACTTATAATGATTATACACAGAAGTTCCATATTTTGTTACTGAAATAAGAAAATCATCAATATAATGATTAAAAAGGATTGTTCTCATATACAAACATAAAATTATGATAAGCAGATTAAATTCATCGCTACTTCAATTCCAAGTTCCATTCCTATATTTTTTATGCGAAGTTGGTTTTTTTGGAAAAAACAGGAAAGAAAAAAAAAACAAAATAAGCTACAAATACATGTAATCTGCAATAATTAACCAACAAATAAGCATTTACAACTGTGAATTAAATCCTAGACCCATATAAAGTCAAAAACTGCCATCCACTACAATTATAGATTCCTAATAGTACGAGACTAGGAAACAAATTTATCTGATGAACTCACAAAAATCAAAGCTAAAGGATCAGAATGCGATAGCTTAATTGTTGTTGAGTTTATTCCTATACATGAAAATTTTGGTAACCTTTTCTTTACTGCGAGATGAATATGGCTAGCTCCAAGCATGTCATAATTGACAACCCCTTAAAAATCAAATGAGGAAACTAAATCCTAGTCTAGATGAGCTATTAAAGAAAAACTAACTACAAATTATTCCACGCATAAAATAATGACATACCATGCCTTCCTGAACAACATCCAAGTTGAAGTTCTTGTGCAACAAAGAAAGACGCAAAGAAAGCCAAATTTTCCTGCTACCTTTGTCTTTCTTGTCCTCATCCAATCTAAGCACAACACATGAAACCAGCTGCCCAACACAAAATACTTCCCCGACCTGATATGAGAGAGAGAGAGGTGAGTTAAGACTGATGGGTAAATAACAATGTACAAAAATAATTAGAAAATTATATTGAGCCATTAAATTGAAGAATGTGTAAGGAGAGCTTGAGGCAAAAAAACAATGGAAATATAACAAAAAAGCTCATTGCACACCTCAATTTTGTTGTTAAAAATAGGATCCAACGCATCTGAAGCATGAACTAAACCACGTAAACCACCTGGCAAACTAATGATAAGGTCTTTATCATTTACTTCAGCAACAACTCCCCATATCTTCATTCCAGGAGTCATATTCTGGCATACATGCAAGAATGAAAAGTTAAAGAAAAGCACAGACACACAAAAGAATCCTAAGGTATAATGTCAATAAGCCGAATAAAAATTGGAAAAAATTTAAATTAAAAAAATACCAGAAGCATAATATGAAGCTTGGTTTGAACTCTTAACATTTTGAATGTAAAACTAAATGAAATTGGGTGAAGAAAAAAACTTATTTTCAACATCTAACCTATCATGACATCATGACATAAATATAAAAACCCTACCCTCAATCATGAAACAACCAATTTCCTAGTTTAATACATGTTGCCATTCATTCCGAGACCATACATAGTTATATACCATTGAAACTCACTAGACATATGCTCTAAAGTCTTAACTAGAAATTACATTGTGAAATTACACTCTTCAAATCAGAATAAGTCATTCTACGAGCTTAAAAACAAAACATGTTATTGCTATCAAAATTAAATAAAATTAATAACCAACAAGCACCCCACCCTCCACTCTACAAATTGCTGCACACTACCTTAAGAGTAACTTTATTCACACGCCGCGGCAGTTTCCCAGTAATACCATCGCCGGAAAGCGAGCCCCAATCATCTCCAAGTTCATCACTCTTACTCGAAACATTCCTCCCCTTTTTCTTCTTATTCTTCCCTTTCCTAGGATAATCCTCCCCGTCAAACTCCTCATAATCTTTCCTCCGCTTCACCGAAAACACTCCTCCTAGAGAAAACACAACAAATCCACATTCAATTCAAACCAAACACAAATGTAAACATCAAAACAGGGCAAAAATAAAGCGAAAACGATCGTCGCGAACCTCGGGGGAAATCGGGAACCTCGTCTTCGAGCTGCACCGCGAGCGCCTCCGACTTCGCGGCGTTGGTGGTGGCGGCTCCGATTTGTTCCCTCTTGGGTTTGAAATTTTTCTTCGACGCTTTAAGCTTGTCGTTGTTGTCGTTGTTCATCGGCGATTTTGCAGCATGCGGTGCCATGGCTCAGAGCTCTAGCTTCAGAACCGTTCTGAATGAGCAGGGTTTAGAAGAAGGGTTTTAGTTTAGGTCGGAGGAAGATGAGTAATGGAATAGGAAGGTGAATGCATACACTATGGGCCGAGTTTAGAGCACATGCTTTGGGCCTAAGTTTGTCAACTTTTTGGACCAAAATATAATTTACTTTTCACACCCAATATTTACATTTTTTTTTCACTGAAAGATTGAAATTGAAATTCTCAATGGAAAAAAATTAGCTTATGGAACATGAAAATCTGGAGTTGTATAAAAGAAAAACTTATGAATTACAATTACTAGAAGTTGAAATATTGAAAGAAAACACAATTAGCTTTCGAAAACAAAATTATTTCATTTTTTAATTTTATTTATATTTGAAATTTTTTTTCTTGATATATTTAATAGAAAAGTTCAATATTTTACTCAAATTGTGATTAATATTAAAATTAATTTTCTATATGGGAAAATTGACAAACCTTTACGGCGTGGCCAATGCTCGGTGGAGGAGGGAGGTGAACCGTTCCGGGTGGTTTTTAAATATGAAAATCTCTACAACTACTGTTATAAGTGTGGTAGGCTTGATCATGTGATGTGGACGTGTAGTGTGGACATTGGGAATGCACCATACCCGTTTGGAACTTGGCTAAGAGCTAATCATGCAAGGTTTATGAGCTCTCTCTGTCATGGGGACAATGTTGAGTAAATTTTGATGAGGAGGACGGTGGGGAACCTAATACTGATAAGGATGAGACAATCTTTGAAGACAATAATGGAGGTGATGGACTGCGGAGGTTCAACCAGTGAGTGAGGAACCAAGTCAGCAAATAGTGTCGGTTCCTAACTCTAGTGTTGCTCTGGCTGAGAAGGACTCAGGCTCTTTTTCTTTCTCAGCTCCTCCAACTCAGTTTGGGGGAGGGTCACGCACCAGAGGGGGAAGGGGTGGTTATGTTAGAGGACGTGGTCGTGGTAGTAGGCTGACCATGGGAAATGAGGAACAGTTTCTGACTCACAGGAAGTAGTCTGGTGAACCTAATACCGATAAAGAGGACGGTGGGGAACCTAATACCAATAAGGATGAGACAATATTTGAAGACAATAATGGAGGTGATGGCGTTGTGGAGGTTCAACCAATGAGTGAGGAACCAAGTTAGCAAACAATGTCGGTTCATGACTCTAGTGCTGCTCTGGCCGAGAAGGACTCAAGCTCTTTTTCTTTCTCAGCACCTCCAACTCAGTTTGGGGGAGGGTCACGCACCAGAGGGGGAAGGGGTGGTTATGTTAGAGGACCTGGTCGTGGTAGTAGGCTGGCCATGGGAAATGAGGAGCGGTTTCTGCTTCACAGGAAGCGGTCTGTGTAAGATCAAGTTTTGATCTAGTAGTACAACTCTATGTTTTGATGATTACAAGTTAACCTTTTGATATGAACAATTGTGGTACTCTAACGTGTTTTTCTGAGTGTGCTATTTACAGGCTCTGACCTCAACTCAATCTCACACAAATCAGAAGCACTGTGTATAAAGAGCAACCCAAGCAACGCTTTCGCATTCACCATGTTCAGTATGAACAGTGGAAAAGCTTCAGAAGTTCTGAAGTTATACAAACTCTGATGTGGACTCAGTCACTAGAAGCTCTGAAGATCCAGAAAGTCTGATAACCAAGAAACACTGAAGGCTCAGATATTCTGATGGTGTAGAAGACTCTGAAGATCCAGAAGCTTATTAGTGAAATTCTGTTGTCCAGAAGCAAGATACTCTGAATACCATGTTCTTCCCTCTGAGTTCAGAATCAGAAGAAACAATGGTCAGAGGATCTGGGCTTTCCCTCTGACTCTGATCAACCGGCTTCACAAGTTCCAATATGAAGCATCCCCTGATCAGAAGTCTCCTAGGTTTAAAGGTCAAGTCGCTATCCAAGTACAAAAGCAAATGTACCTTCCTGACGACCTACCTAACAGTCTCAGACACAGCAGAAGCTGGATTTTCCAGAACTGCCCTCCAACGGTAGCATTTCCCATGCAACGCTCAACCCTAATCCTTGGAGTATATAAAGAGGCTGAAGACTGAAAGAAACGGCTAGAAGCATTCACATACGCGCAAGACAAACTTAAATTCTTCTAAGCTTTCTTTCATCTGAAATTCATTGAGTTTACTATTAGCTTTTTAGAAGCAAATCTCTTGTAAACAATTCTTTGATAAATAGTTTGTTTAGTTCCTTTAGGAGATCAAGGTTGATCGGATCCTAGAGAAGACTAAGAGAGTGAATCTTAGTGTGAGCTAAGTCAGTGTAATTGTTAGTCATTTGTAGGTTTCAAGTGCAGTTGTAACTCTTACCTGATTAGTGGATTGCCTTCATTCTAAGAAGGAAGAAATCACCTTAACGGGTGGACTGGAGTAGCTTGAGTGATTTATCAAGTGAACCAGGATAAAATCCTTGTGTGCTTTTCTATCTCTTATTTTTAGCACTTAAGTTCTCGAAAGATTTGTCAAAATCTTTAAGGTGGAAGTTTTATACTGAAAACGTTATTCAAACCCCCCCCTTTCTACCGTTTTTCATACCTTCAATTGGTATCAGAGCGCAAGTTCTGATTACCACACCTAACAGTGTTCAGTGATCCGGGCCGGTGTGAAAAACAATGGCTGCCACCACCAGTGAAACTCAAAGAGATGGTTACAATGCAAAGCCTCCTATGTTCGACGGTCAAAGGTTCGAATATTGGAAAGATAGACTGGAAAGTTTCTTTCTGGGTTTCGATGCAGATCTCTGGGATACTATTGTGGATGGCTACGAGCGTCCAGTTGATGCAAATGGCAAGAAGATCCCAAGGTCAGAGATGACTGCAGATCAAAAGAAGCTGTACTCACAACATCACAAAGCAAGAGCAATTCTTCTAAGTGCTATCTCCTATGAAGAGTACCAGAAGATTACAGATCGTGAGTTTGCGAAAGGCATTTTCGAATCTCTGAAGATGTCTCATGAAGGAAACAAGAAAGTCAAAGAATCAAAGGCATTGTCTTTGATGCAAAAGTATGAATCCTTCATCATGGAGCCAAATGAGTCCATTGAAGAAATGTTCTCCAGATTTCAATTGCTTGTAGCTGGCATACGACCTCTCAACAAGAGCTACACAACAAAAGATCATGTCATAAGGGTCATCAAGTGTCTTCCTGAAAGTTGGATGCCTTTAGTGACTTCAATAGAGCTCACGAGAGACGTTGAGAATATGAGTTTAGAAGAACTCATCAGCATTTTGAAATGCCATGAGCTGAAGCTGTAAGGCCCTAAGTTCAATTTGGAACAATTTTATGGAAGTTTGAATAAAATTGAAGTTTTAGCTAATGTTTGATAACTGGCAGATTAGAACTGTCAACTTGTGTGAATTTTTAGAGGGTCTTAACGACTTCATTTGGGAAAACTTCCTTCATGAGAGTTGTAGACCTTCAAGTCTAGAAAATTCTCCAAGTGGTTTCGTGTCGATCCGATATCTGTAGCTCCAGATATCCCCGTTTTAGTGAACGTAGTTCCGGCTGTACAGTGCCAGCGGGATTATTACATTGTTTTTCTTCTAAGTCCGAATTTAATTATGAATTTACCTTTGAGGGCTTAGGTTTTAGTAAGTTTCAGGTCTGATTAGGTAATTAGACTGGTGGGTTAAGGTTGGACTTGGGTCGGGCTTGTGGAAAAACAAAACCCTAGCCCACTTGTGGGTTGCATGTGATTTTAGCCAAGGGGGGAAACCCTATTCTTCCACAATCAGAAAACAGAGATACACTACAGCACCTTCACGTGAAAAACAAAGAGAGAACGTGTGAGAGAAGAGAAGGGAGCCGCCGCCCAAGCCACCACCATTGTCGCCGGTCACGCGCGCGAGCAAGGGAGAGAGCGCGAATAGAGAGAGTTTCGCGAAGGAGAAGGAAGGTGAAGGAGACTTGGACAGCAAGAGATTGTTCTTCCAAACTTCATTCTCTTCTCTTTTCAGATCAAGAATCAAGGTAAGGGCTGGTCCTAGGACTTGGGTAGTTTATTAGGGACTTGTTGCTATGTTTGTTTGTGAAGAATCTTGATTGTTGAGGGTTTGCATGAGGGTTTGGGTTGAAGGTTTGCTTGCTGTACTATTATCATATGAGACCTATGTGATTTGATTTTATTGCTGGAACATAGCTTAAAGCCTTGGGCTGAGATGGTTTATAGCTTAAACTAGAGGTGGGAGTTTCGCTGCCAGTTTCCTGTACTGGACAGCGGACTTCAGAGCCCCTTTTTACCTGTTTATGGTCATCAAATGAAAAAGTGATTAACATGAAAGTTGTAGATTTTCGAAATATCTTTCCAGACATATAAAAATCATAATTTTTGGTTTAGTAATGTGATCTGGGGGTCGTGTTTAGTAACTGTCACACCTGCTGTCTTCCTGTTCCGGACAGTTAGCTTTAAGGCCTAATATCACCTAATTCTGGGACTCAAATGAACAAGTGTGTAACTAGAGAGTTGTAGATATTTAAAATAGCTTTCTAGAAAGGTATCATACGTGATTTTTGGTTGAAAGATGCATTCTGTGGCTCTATTTTTGTGAAAGTTGTTTCTGCTGTCAATATGTTGAAGTTGCGATGATATATTATGCATGAGTGAATGTTCTTGCGTTCCTTTACGTGGATTATATTTATTTTCTGAGTTAATGGTTCAAGGGTCGCTCACCTAGCCGTAATTCCCTTGTAACCCGTGAATGTTGTGTTGTGAAGGTTGTTGTATAAAGAGTATGATAAGACTCTAGGATTGATTTTAGAGACTTAACAAAGAGAAAAGTGTAATAAACTCGCTTGCAAGTAAATGTGAATAATTGGACATAGGTCTGGTGAGGACTATGGACCATGAGAACGATGGTACCTTGCACGCGAGGGTGTTTTGTGGGTTGTACGGTGAGTCCCCACGTGATTGGCTGACTGCGGTCGCCTTGTGATTCTGTGGACGGACGGTGAGTCTGGCGGACGGTGAGTCCCCCCACATGATTGAGGGTTGTACGGTGAGTCCCCTCCGAGATTTGTTCATCTGCGGATGATCGTGATTATGGCCATGGAAGTTTTGGTGGGTTGTGTGAAGTGAGATTCCGTTAGTAACTGACTCTTTCCCATAAAAGACATATAATGTACTTATATTATATATGTTGTTGTTGATTTTGTCATTATCATTCTTTTGTTGGACCTGACCCTGCTTGTTTGCTATGTGTTTGTTTGGGGGGGGTAGATGGTCGTGAAGATAATGGCGATGACTCATTCTTGGGAGTTGATGCTACGTGACGTGCCAATACTGGAGGACGACTACACTTTAGAGGAAGAGGAAGAGGCTAAGGAATAGGGTTTGGGTTGAGAGTCTTTTGTTTTCTGTTGGGGTTGAGAGTTTCCGAAGTGTTGGTATCGAACAATTTTATTGCTTAAATTCGAATGAACAAGTTTTGATGTAATCTTTATTTTCATTCAGGCCTTTGTTTCGTACTCTTTACAGTTGGTTATTTAAAAAGTTTTACGAAGTTGGTTACTTCCGCGTGTTTTTTGGAAAGGTTATGTTTCAAGAGTTTTTGTAAAATGAAAGGTTTGTCATTAATTGAAGATTAATAAGTGAATCGACGAAAACTCTTTACGAAAATTGGTTAATTAGTTACTGTGTAACACTCGAGAAATCGGGGCGTTACAGAAGCGCTCAGAGATGCAAGATCTGAGGAAAAAGTCCATAGCCTTGAAATCTAAATCTGAAAAGGCTAAGGTTGAGAAGTCAAAAGCTCTTCAAGCTGAAGAAGAGGAATCTGAAGAAGCATCAGAAGATTCTGATGAAGATGAGCTGACTCTGATCTCCAAGAGACTCAATCGCATCTGGAAGCACAGGCAGAGCAAATACAAAGGCTCTGGAAAGGCAAAAGGAAAGTCTGAATCCTCAGGTCAGAAGAAGTCCTCACTTAAGGAAGTCACATGCTTTGAGTGCAAAGAATCAGGGCACTACAAAAGTGACTGTCCAAGATTGAAGAAGGACAAGAAGCCAAAGAAGCACTTCAAGACAAAGAAGAGTCTGATGGTGACATTTGATGAATCAGAGTCAGAGGATGTTGACTCTGATGGTGAAGTCCAAGGACTCATGGCTATTGTCAAAGACAAGGAAGCAGAGTCAAAGAGAGTTGTTGACTCTGACTCAGAATCAGAAGGAAATCCTAACTCAGACGATGAAAATGAGGTATTCGCTTCTTTCTCTACCTCTGAACTGAAACATGCATTGTCTGATATTATGGATAAGTATAACTCCTTATTGTCTAAGCATAAGAAGCTGAAAAAGAACTTATCTGCTGTTTCCAAGACTCCTTCTGAACATGAGAAAATTATTTCTGATTTGAAAAATGATAATCATGCCTTGATCAATTCTAACTCTGTGCTTAAGAACCAGATTGCTAAGTTAGAAGAAATTATTGCCTGTGATGCCTTTGATTGTAGAAATGAATCTAAGTATGAAAAGTCTTTTCAAAGATTCCTAGCTAAAAGCGTGGATAGAAGCTTAATGGCTTCAATGATCTATGGCGTAAGCAGAAATGGAATGCATGGCATTGGCTATTCTAAACCAATTAGAAATGAGCCCTCTGTGTCTAAAGCTAAATCCTTGTATGAATGCTTTGTTCCCTCTGGTACCATATTGCCTGATCCTGTTCCTGCTAAAGTTGCTAAAAACCCTCTTAAAAAGGGATCTTTCTCTATGACTAAATATCATGCAAATATTCCTTTAAAATATCATGTTGAGACACCCAAGGTGATCAGAACCTCTGGGGTAACTAACAAGAGAGGACCCAGAAAGTGGGTACCTAAGGACAAGATTATCTATGTTGCAGATATCCTTGATAGCTCCACTGAAACACCAATCATGGTATCTGGACAGTGGATGCTCGCGTCACATGACGGGAGAAAGGCGTATGTTCCGAGAGCTGAAACTTAAGCCTGGAGGCGAAGTTGGCTTTGGAGGAAATGAAAAGGGTAAAATTGTTGGTACTGGTACTATTTGTGTAGATAGTAGTCCATGCATTGATAATGTGTTATTGGTAGACGGCTTAACACATAACTTATTGTCTATAAGTCAATTAGCTGACAAGGGTTATGATGTTATATTCAATCAAAAGTCCTGCCGGGCTGTAAGTCAAATCGATGGCTCTGTTCTGTTTAACAGCAAGAGGAAGAACAACATTTATAAGATCAGATTATCTGAGTTGGAGGCTCAGAATGTGAAGTGCCTTCTGTCTGTTAATGAAGAGCAGTGGGTATGGCATAGACGGTTAGGGCATGCCAGTATGAGAAAGATTTCTCAGCTGAGCAAGCTAAACCTTGTCAGGGGCTTACCCAATCTGAAGTTCGCTTCAGACGCTCTTTGTGAAGCATGTCAGAAAGGCAAATTCACAAAAGTCCCTTTCAAGGCAAAGAATGTTGTCTCAACCTCAAGGTCGTTAGAACTTCTGCATATCGACCTTTTTGGACCAGTGAAAACTGAGTCTATAGGTGGCAAGAGATATGGGATGGTTATCGTTGATGACTATAGTCGCTGGACATGGGTAAAGTTTCTAACCCGTAAGGATGAGTCTCATGCTGTGTTCTCTACCTTCATTGCTCAAGTGCAAAACGAGAAGGCTTGTAGGATTGTGCGTGTCAGAAGTGACCATGGTGGAGAGTTTGAGAATGACAAGTTTGAGAGTCTGTTTGATTCCTATGGAATTGCACATGATTTCTCTTGTCCCAGAACTCCTCAACAAAATGGTGTTGTTGAGAGGAAGAACAGAACTCTTCAGGAGATGGCTAGAACCATGCTCCAAGAAACTGGCATGGCTAAGCACTTTTGGGCAGAGGCAGTAAATACAGCATGTTACATTCAGAACAGAATCTCTGTGAGACCAATTCTGAATAAGACTCCTTATGAATTGTGGAAGAACATAAAACCCAACATTTCTTATTTTCATCCTTTTGGCTGTGTTTGTTATGTTCTCAATACTAAGGATAGATTGCATAAATTTGATGCTAAGTCTTCTAAGTGTCTATTACTCGGTTATTCTGATAGATCTAAAGGTTTTAGATTTTATAATACTGATGCTAAGACTATTGAAGAGTCTATTCATGTTAGATTTGACGATAAGCTTGACTCTGACCAGTCAAAGCTAGTTGAAAAGTTTGCAGATTTAAGCATTAATGTTTCTGACAAAGGCAAAGCTCCAGAGGAAGTTGAGCCAGAGGAAGATGAACCAGAGGAAGAAGCTGGTCCCTCTAACTCACAAACTCTGAAGAAGAGCAGAATCACTGCAGCTCACCCTAAGGAATTGATTCTGGGCAACAAAGACGAACCAGTCAGAACCAGATCTGCCTTCAGACCCTCTGAAGAGACCTTGCTCAGTCTGAAAGGATTGGTGTCCTTAATTGAACCCAAGTCCATAGATGAAGCTCTTCAGGACAAGGATTGGATTCTGGCCATGGAAGAAGAATTGAATCAATTCTCCAAGAACGATGTTTGGAGCTTAGTGAAGAAGCCTGAGAGTGTCCACGTTATTGGAACGAAATGGGTATTCAGAAACAAGCTGAATGAGAAAGGAGATGTAGTCAGAAACAAGGCAAGGCTAGTTGCTCAAGGCTACAGCCAGCAGGAAGGAATAGACTACACTGAAACATTTGCTCCAGTAGCAAGACTGGAAGCAATCAGACTGTTGATTTCTTTTTCAGTAAATCACAACATAGTTCTACATCAGATGGACGTGAAGAGTGCCTTCCTAAATGGTTATATCTCAGAGGAAGTCTATGTTCATCAACCCTCAGGTTTTGAAGATGAGAAGAAACCAGACCATGTGTTCAAATTGAAGAAATCACTCTACGGTCTGAAGCAAGCTCCCAGAGCATGGTATGAGAGACTTAGCTCATTCCTTCTGGAGAATGAGTTTGTAAGGGGTAAAGTAGATACAACTCTTTTTTGCAAGACTTATAAAGATGATATCTTAATTGTGCAAATCTATGTTGATGATATTATATTTGGTTCTGCTAATCAATCTCTATGCAAAGAATTTTCTGAGATGATGCAGGCTGAATTTGAGATGAGTATGATGGGAGAATTAAAGTACTTTCTGGGAATACAAGTTGATCAAACACCAGAAGGAACATATATCCATCAGAGCAAGTACACTAAAGAACTTCTGAAGAAGTTCAATATGCTGGAATCTACAGTGGCCAAGACTCCAATGCATCCTACATGCATTCTGGAGAAAGAAGATAAAAGTGGTAAAGTATGTCAGAAGCTCTATCGTGGCATGATAGGTTCACTTCTATACTTAACTGCATCTAGGCCAGACATACTATTTAGTGTTCATTTATGTGCTCGTTTCCAATCAGATCCAAGGGAAACCCACTTAACTGCTGTTAAGAGGATCCTAAGGTATCTGAAAGGCACCACTAACCTTGGCTTGATGTATAAGAAAACATCAGAGTATAAGCTTTCAGGTTACTGTGATGCTGATTATGCTGGAGATAGAACAGAGAGAAAAAGTACTTCTGGAAATTGTCAATTTCTGGGAAGCAATCTAGTCTCATGGGCAAGCAAGAGGCAATCAACCATTGCACTATCAACTGCAGAGGCAGAATATATCTCAGCAGCAATATGCAGCACTCAGATGCTCTGGATGAAACATCAGCTGGAGGATTATCAGATCCTTGAGAGCAATATCCCAATCTATTGTGATAACACTGCTGCAATCTCATTGAGTAAGAATCCTATCTTGCATTCAAGGGCAAAGCACATTGAGGTAAAGTATCACTTTATTAGAGATTATGTACAGAAGGGCGTACTTCTTCTGAAGTTTGTTGATACTGACCATCAATGGGCAGATATCTTTACAAAGCCCTTAGCAGAAGATAGATTTAATTTTATTCTGAAAAATCTAAACATGGACTTTTGTCCAGAGTGAAGATGGATCAGAACCTCTGACTATGATACTTCTTGATCAGAAGATGTCTAGTCCAGAAGGTAACTCAATTAGAGTGTGTGTACCCACTGGTACTGACTCTGAAGCTGAGACAGCAACACGTGTGTCAGTATTTCTGATGCATAGTTCCTTGTGCCCGTGTGACAGTCGATCTCTCTTCATCTTTCAACCTTCATCTTCTACCTCAAACCTTCAACCGCTTCAAAAATGGTGAGTCAAACCAGAAGAACTACTGCAGATGCAACCCAGTTCCCTCACATGGTAGTTGGTCTAGCAACGGGTCAAAGGGGCCCTGAGAATCCGACACAAGATCAAGGTCAAGCTCAAGAGCAGATTCTTCCAATTGCAGAACGGGGCTGTGCCGTTCACTGCGTATATGCTCCAGAGGAACTCCAAGTCATGGCAGAATGGAGATTCGACCTCGACAACCTGGCTGCAAATGGGTATGATCTTCGTCCTGAAGTCCAAGTTCAAGGTTGGGGAAATTACTTCAACAGACTTCGAGGACCGGTGTATGATAGACTGGTCAAGGAATTCTGGAAGCACGCCGACTGCGATGATACTCAGGTGGTATCTCACATTCTTGGAAGAAAGATCATCATCACAGAGAAGTCTTTCGTGAATTTGCTGGGTGCAGACACTGCTTTTGGGTATCGTTTCCAACTCACGGAATCGAAGCTGAAACCCAGCACCAAAGATACAATCAACCAGGCCCTGTACACCAATTACAAACCGGGCAAGACGAATTACAAGGTGTTGGACCTTCATCCCAAGCTCAGGATCTGGCACAAAATTTTGCTCTACTGCATAAACCAGAGACCAAAAGGCAGTTCCCCAGACTACATCAACTTCAACCAGAAGGTGATGTTGTTCTTCATCCAAGACCAGAAGAAGATCTGCCTTCCCTACTTCCTGTTCTCCTACTTGAAGGAATGCATCCGGAAGTCTCGTACCACTGCCTCCATCAAGTCAGCAATCAAGTATATCCCCTTTGGGAGACTGCTCTCAGATTTTTTCATTGAAAGCAACCTGGTGCAAGATCTGGTCAATGCTGGATGTGTAGAGGATCTGACCACCATTGTCAGTGATGTCTTCACTGCAAATTCTCTGAAGAAGATGGGTTTGGTCCAGAAGAAAATCGCCCCTGCTCATGAAGACACATCTTCTGAAATCAGAAGTAGAAGGATGCCTCTGAATGACTACCCTCTGTGGACACAGGCAGACAATCCTGACGCCATTAGGTGCTATGTCGAAGACCTAAGGGCTCAAGGATTCGAAATTGATCTCGATGACTTCCTCAGCAGACTGCCGCCAGCTCCAGAGTTTCCTTCTCCTCCCAAGAAGAAAGTTCAGAGGAAGATGATCCTAGAAGAATCTTCTGAGGAATCCGATGTCCCTCTGATCAAAAAGAAGAAGGCTGGTCAGTCCAAGAGAAAGCAAGATGAAACCAGCAAGCCTGATGATGGTGATGATGGTGATAATGAGGATGGTCCTCCTAAGAAGAAGAAGAAGCAGGTCAGAATCGTGGTGAAGCCTACTCGGGTGGAACCAGCTGCTGAAGTGATCAGAAGGACTGAACCTCCTGTCAGAGTGACAAGATCATCAGCACATTCAAGTAAGTCTGCAATTGCTTCTGATGATGATTTGAATTTATTTGATGCACTCCCCATATCTGCCATGCTCAAACACTCTTCAAATCCCCTCACTCCTATTCCTGAATCCCAACCAGCTGCACAAACCACCTCTCCACCACATTCCCCAAGGTCTTCGTTCTTTCAACCTTCCCCTACTGAAGCACCTCTCTGGAATTTGCTTCAGAACCAACCCTCTAGGTCAGAAGAACCAACCTCTCCCATTACCATCCCGTACAACCCATTATCTTCTAAACCCATCATTCATGAACAACCAGAGCCTACCCACACAGAACCTGGAACCAGAACCTCTGATCACTCTGTCCCAAGAGCATCAGAACGACTAGCTCCCAGACCTACGGATACAGACTCTTCCACAGCCTTTACCCCTGTATCCTTCCCAACCAATGTTGCTGACTCTTCTCCCTCCAATAACTCTGAATCCATTAGAAAATTCATGGAGGTCAGAAAAGAAAAGGTGTCTACCTTAGAAGAGTATTATCTCACTTGTCCAAGCCCTAGGAGATATCCTGGCCCTAGACCTGAACGTCTAGTTGACCCAGATGAATCTATCTTGGCCAATCCTTTACAAGAGGCAGACCCTTTGGCTCAACAAGCTCACCCTGCCCCTGACCAACAAGAGCCTATTCAACCAGAACCTGAACCAGAACAATCTGTGTCTAACCAATCCTCGGTTAGATCACCCCATCCTCTGGTTGAAACTTCAGAACCTCACCTTGGAACCTCTGAACCCAATGCTCAAATGTTTAACATTGGTTCTCCACAAGGTGCCTCTGAAGCTCACAGCAGCAATCACCCAGCCTCTCCTGAAACCAACCTCTCCATAATTCCTTACACTCACCTCCGACCCACATCTCTCTCTGAGTGCATCAATATTTTCTATCATGAAGCATCTTTGATGCTACGCAATGTGCACGGTCAGACTGACCTCAGTGAGAATGCTGAACGTGTGGCTGATGAGTGGAACACTCTGGGCACTTGGCTGGTGGCTCAAGTTCCAATTATGATGCAGCTCCTGCATGCAGAGGGAAGTCAGAGGATTGAGGCTGCAAAGCAAAGGTTTGCTCGAAGGGTGACTCTTCATGAACAAGAACAGAGACATAAGCTTCTTGAAGCTATTGAAGAAGCCAAGAGAAAGAAAGCTCAAGCAGAAGAAGCTGCACGTCAAGCAGCAGCTCAAGCTGAACAAGCCAGATTAGAGGCAGAACGACTTGAAGCTGAGGCTGAAGCCCTTAGATGCCAAGCACTTGCACCAGTAGTGTTTACTCCTGCTGCTTCTGCTTCCATTCCAGATCCTCAAGCTGCTCAGAATGTTCCTTCCGGTTCTACTCAGTCAAGCTCGTCCAGACTCGACATCATGGAACAGCGTCTTGACACTCATGAATCCATGCTAATTGAAATGAAGCACATGATGATGGAACTTCTGCGGCGAACTGATAAACCCTAGTTTTAGGATCTCTTCGTTTTTCTTTTTCTTTAACGTTGTTTTATTTTTATTAACTTCTGTTTCTTTTTATTTAATTATTCTACTTTGTTCGTTTGTGATTATCTATGCATATCTATATATATATTTGTGTCACATATGTTTGCCAAAATCTTTTTATTCATAATATCTTTATGTTTACATCATACATTTTTTTCCCTAAAGTCTAGAATGGAGGATCCCTCCTCATTCTTCTGCACTCCTGGCGCTGCTCTGACCTATCCTTCTCCAGACGCTCCAGTGCATACTGGATGTTGTTGAGCCTGTCCTTTAGCTCATCCCTCTCCAGAATCTCTTCTGCAGTCTTGAGCTTCTCTTCCAAACTCTCTTTTTCTTCCAGCAGCTTGAGTTCAAGCCGGCTGAGTTCTTGCACCTCCTCCACGAAGGCAAGAAATTCCCTCAGGTCTCTCTTCAACTCTGGACGCAGGTCCTCCTCCAGCAGTGTCCGTGTCAGCTCCGAGATGGTCGTTGTACCCTCTGGATGCCTGATGTTAAGGAACAAGTCCTCCTCGAAGGCCTTCTTCCTCAGCTCTTCTAGTGCTACGATGTATGATGCCATTTTTTTTCTTTACTGAAAATTGTTCGAGGTGTGAAGCTTACCTTTCTCTCCAACGCTTTATATAGGCTTCACTTTCTCTCTGAACGTTAATGCTCCTACAGTTTCTCGAGGTTAAGTTCTTGGTAACTGACCCTTCTCTTTACTCCCTTGACCGGTGGTAAACGTTCTTCTCTTGCATTAACTCTTCTATTTATTTCGCCTAACTCTGATTCTTGCATCGTTTTCGTTTTCTTTAAACTTAGACCTTCTCTAAGGGGGAGTACCTTGTACTTCAAGCTAAGTTTTTCACACCCCAAGCTTTTTGCTTATGACAAAAAGGGGGAGTAAACCCAGTTTTTGATGTGTAAGATGTGTTAGTGTGATTTATTTTTTCTTTTGGAGAATTTAAGAGTTCCACCTTCATGATCATAGATGTGTCACTGGGCAAATACAAGGAATACATTTCACTTCTTCTGAAGTGATTCTAAGTTGACTCTGATACCCAAGACTCTGATACCTTGTCCGTGACTCTGATTACTTATGCGCTCTGATTACTCGATTTTCATCTATGTCATAAGTTTTTCACTCTGAACTCTTATATCATTTAGCTCAGAATCTAGACTTTACTAACGTTTTCATCAAGTATTAGATTCAGGGGGAGCTAAGCTCAGAATCAAGCAGTGACTTGAATTCAGAATGAGCAAGATAAACTATTCACATCAGGATAAGTCTTATTCTATATCTCTAAACTCTGAGTGAATTTAGTTTAATGTTTAAGAATTGTTCATCAAAAATCTTAGTTTTGTCATCATCAAAAAGGGGGAGATTGTAAGATCAAGTTTTGATCTAGTAGTACAACTCTATGTTTTGATGATTACAAGTTAACCTTTTGATATGAACAATTGTGGTACTCTAACGTGTTTTTCTGAGTGTGCTATTTACAGGCTCTGACCTCAACTCAATCTCACACAAATCAGAAGCACTGTGTATAAAGAGCAACCCAAGCAACGCTTTCGCATTCACCATGTTCAGTATGAACAGTGGAAAAGCTTCAGAAGTTCTGAAGTTATACAAACTCTGATGTGGACTCAGTCACTAGAAGCTCTGAAGATCCAGAAAGTCTGATAACCAAGAAACACTGAAGGCTCAGATATTCTGATGGTGTAGAAGACTCTGAAGATCCAGAAGCTTATTAGTGAAATTCTGTTGTCCAGAAGCAAGATACTCTGAAGACCATGTTCTTCCCTCTGAGTTCAGAATCAGAAGAAACAATGGTCAGAGGATCTGGGCTTTCCCTCTGACTCTAATCAACCGGCTTCACAAGTTCCAATATGAAGCATCCCCTGATCAGAAGTCTCCTAGGTTTAAAGGTCAAGTCGCTATCCAAGTACAAAAGTAAATGTACCTTCCTGACGACCTACCTAACAGTCTCAGACACAGCAGAAGCTGGATTTTCCAGAACTGCCCTCCAACGGTAGCATTTCCCATGCAACGCTCAACCCTAATCCTTGGAGTATATAAAGAGGCTGAAGACTGAAACAAACGGCTAGAAGCATTCACATACGCGCAAGACAAACTTAAATTCTTCTAAGCTTTCTTTCATCTGAAATTCATTGAGTTTACTATTAGCTTTTTAGAAGCAAATCTCTTGTAAACAATTCTTTGATAAACAGTTTGTTTAGTTCCTTTAGGAGATCAAGGTTGATCGGATCCTAGAGAAGACTAAGAGAGTGAATCTTAGTGTGAGCTAAGTCAGTGTAATTGTTAGTCACTTGTAGGTTTCAAGTGCAGTTGTAACTCTTACCTGATTAGTGGATTGCCTTCATTCTAAGAAGGAAGAAATCACCTTAACGGGTGGACTGGAGTAGCTTGAGTGATTTATCAAGTGAACCAGGATAAAATCCTTGTGTGCTTTTCTATCTCTTATTTTTAGCACTTAAGTTCTCGAAAGATTTGTCAAAATCTTTAAGGTGGAAGTTTTATACTGAAAACGTTATTCAAACCCCCCCCCCCCCTTTCTACCGTTTTTCATACCTTCAGTCTGGTGTTTTTTCTTCAGCGCCAGGCTCATCTAGTTCGGGGGTCTCTTCCCCTTTGAAGAAGCAAAACTCAGATATTGGATTGGGATTGGCGGAGGCTGCTGAGCAGTCCCGCCCACCTCAATGAGGATTTAAGCATGAAACTGTCGCGGGCATGGGAACCTGCTCGCAGTTAGAGCCCTGAAAAGGGTTGTCTTCTTTTGGTCAATCAACAAGTGCATATAATCTACCCGGTTTTAATTTATCGAACCTCAAGGAATTGGAATGCGAATTCAGTTTAAGCCTCGAGTTCACGATAGGAAAGCGAGTAAAATTCAGTTTTAAGGTTGATTGTTTGTTGAGTTACTTAAATAATCAAGCGAACGAAGAAAAAGCGTGTGAAATTCAGAAGTGAGAATGCCTTGGGTTGTTGCTTAACTAACTCAATTTTAGTAAACCTATTCCACTCACAAAGTTCTGAGTCTCTCCTTGATGCTCTAGCCTAATCAGTTATCTATCGATGCCTCACATAGACAACCCTCTCAAGTCAAAGGATAGGCAAAATTCCTTGACAACCTAAACAATTGCTAAAGGCACTAAGCATGCAATTTAGGCTAACAAACCCCAACCCTTCCTCTATTCATAGTAGCAAGCATAGAAGGGGTAATCCCACAACAAGTCCCTCATCTATAACAAACTTTCATTCTAATTATAGAAAAGCATAAAGCTAGTACGGGTTCAAGCTTAAAAGATAAAACATAGATATGAGATTCAAGGGTTTACTCAGAATCAACGTGAATAGAAATAGGAATTACAACTAAAACATCCAAAGTCTTGCAAAGAACCCAAAGCAAGAAGGATTTAGCCAAGCATGGCTACGAAATCAAAGGGAAGAGGATTGCAAAAGGGAAGGCCGCAACTGAGGCTTAGTGAAAGACACACGGTGATAAAAGACGGTAGCATATCAAAGGGAAAAGGATTGGGAGTACCATTAGCCTATTCTACCTTTCACTTTGTTTTTTGTTGCACATAATATCTAATGATTTAAACCGGATGTAATATTAATTTCGAGAGATAAATCTATATTTCGATTTGATTTTCATAACATGCATGATGTATGTACATGTATGTACTTGGTTCTTAGGATAAAGACGAAATTTTAACCAGAGAAGACTTACACATGAGAAGATATTCTGAATCCAACAAAGACAAATTGCCAGGATCATAATTGCAATATAATAAGTAGAATGAAAAATGGAAGGAGACATGGAAAATAATAGAGAAAAAGGAAGTATTTTCTTTTTTCATCTTATAAATTAAATTCAAATGTTAAACATAAGATGAACATTTATTTATTCAAACCCATTTTGATTATTGTAAACTAGAGGAAGACCTACTAAGTTTCACAACATGATGAATCATCCGGGCTACAACAAGGTACTGTGCGCCTTATATTGTACACCGGTGCACCAGCAATCCCTTGTGCACTTTTTGGGTTGTCCGCAGTTCTAATGTCATGTGTGCTCCCCACTTGATGAGCACTCACAATGACCACAAGCAACACCAAAAATTTCAATACCGTCTTCAAATAACCTTCCATTGTAAATCAGCTTGATTTTCAAAGAAAATCAAAATGGTTAAACATATCTTCTATATATATATGTAAAGGAGACTTGAAAAAATAGCATTAATCACATTATCAATAAGAGCATTAAACACATTAAGAAAGACTTCAAAGTCATAAATTAAAAATAATTTGTTACCAACTTTTGAGTTTCTTATAAAAAAATAATTTGTTAAGTATTAATTAAAAATAGTTAGAATTTTAATTATTAATAATAAATTGAGAAAAATTGAAATATTAAAAAAACAAAGAAATATATTTATATGTAAACAGTATTAAAAATTAGATTAATTGAGTAAAAATAATATTTATTAATAAAACTCATTAAGAAAAAAATATTTGAAATCTATCTATCTATCTATATCTATCTATATACATATGTAAAGGAGACTTGAAAAAATAGCATTAATCACATTAGCAATAAGAGCATTAAACACATTAAGAAAGACTACAAAGTCATAATTAAAAATAATTTGTTACCAACTTTTGAGTTTCTTATAAAAAAATAATTTGTTAAGTATTAATTAAAAATAGTTAGAATTTTAATTATTAATAATAAATTGAGAAAAATTGAAATATTAAAAAATAAATATATTTATATGTAAACAATATAAAAAATTAGATTAATTAAGTAAAAATAATATTTATTAATATCACTCATTAAGAAAAAAATATTTGAAATATATCTATCTCTCTATATCTATCTATCTATATATATATATGTAAAGGAGACTTGAAAAAATAGCATTAATTACATTATCAATAAGAGCATTAAACACATTAAGAATGACTTCAAAGTCATAAATTAAAAATAATTTGTTACCAACTTTTGAGTTTATCATAAAAAAATAAATTTTTAAGTATTAATTAAAAATAGTTATAATTTTAATTATTAATGATAAATTGAGAAAAATTTATATATTTTTTTAAACAAAACATATAAATATATTTATATGTAAACAGTATTAAAAATTAGATTAATTAAGTAAAAATAATATTTATTAATAAAAATCATTAAGAAAAAAATATTTGAAATCAATATATATCTTCTTTAATCTATATATATATATATGTAAAGGAGACTTGAGTTTTTTGCACTCCTTTACATTAAATGCATTAAATAGTAAAAAAATTCTTTTATATTAATACCTTTAATAATAAAAATAAAAATTAAATAAAATTCTTAAGTCATAATCTATTCAACTACATACTAAATTGTAAAAGTCACTTTGAACCTTTGTATGAAATACATTAAATTAAAATATTAAAAATGAATAAAATTGGTTAAGTCATTGGTTATTCAACTACCTACTAAATGTAAAACTCTCTTGAAAGTTTGTTACAGATACATCAAGAAATTAAAAAAAATCATTTTGTATTATATACATTAAAATAAAAACAAATCAACAAAATTTACAACGCAATAAGTTAATCAACTACCAACTAATTTTAGTGTTTGTTGTATAAGGTAGAACATGACATAACACTTTAGTTCTTTAAAAAAGTGTGAAACATAAAAGAATGAATCATGCACTAATAAAAAAAATCAAACTGATGTTTATCGACAAAAAAAGTACATTGATAAAAGTACTCATAATTTACATGTGAACAATTTTAATTAGTTAATAAAAATAGTTTATATAAATAATTATCTTAATATATAAAACATTAATTGATTTAAAAAAATATGTATATATGGATGTAGTGGTGCACATGGGTCGGGCAAATCCGACGAACCCGCCCGACCCAATCCGATCCGAAGAGAAAATACCGGGTTGGATCGGACAATCGGATTTAATTGGATGGATTTGCTTCAATCCGACCATGTTCGGATCGGATTACGGGTTCCAGAAAAATTCATCCAACCCAACCCGACCACCCGGATATATATATTATTATATTATATATAAATTATATATTTTTTCCCTCCCAAGTCCCAAGTAAATACTAAATATAAATAGTAAAATTAAATTTTACTAACCTAATCTCACAATTCATCTTCATCATTTTCACTTTTTACTCTTCAGTCTTACTCTTCAGTTCACTTCAGTTCTTCACGCCGCCTTCCCTCAACCATGCCCTAGTCGTCGCCGCCTCCAGCTCTCTCTGTACGTCGCCGATCTCGCTCAACCCAGAAGTCGTCGCCGCCTCCAGCTCTCTCTGTACATCGCCGATCTCGCTCAACCCCCCTCTGTAGAAGCCATCGCCGCCTCCAACAGCTCTTTTGCGTCGCCTCTTATCTTCTCTCCTCTTCTCTAGTTTCCATTTTATGATTTGTACAGATCTGAGAAAGGATCGAGCTATTGGAACTGTGCTGGTATTTGCCTTGTATTCCCTGTGTGGGATCTCTGTAGCTGGGTTGTTATGTTACCATGTTTTTTGATGGGTTGTTTATGCTATTTATTTTTTTATCTGTTCTGTTTGAGTAGGAACGAGAGTTTCCTCTACTTCATCTTCTTCAGAAGTATGAAGTGAATATGATAGAAACTAGAAAGGCTTGTGTTACTGTTCTGTGCTATTTATTTTTTTTATCTGTTCTGTTTGCCCGTACATTAAAGTTGAAGTCCAGTAACCCCAAATCCACCAGCCTTTGATATCCTCTGTTTCAATGACAGTGAAATGAAAGTAGCATTAATATCAATTTCCATTCTACAATAATAAGTAACAACCTTGTTATTTTCTGTTAGTTGAACTCACTTCTAGATAGAATGAAGCCACCCAATGCAATACGCATGACAAGTGCAAAGGACCCAAATGTATTAGCAACAATCATGTTTCTACCAAGTGCTGCAATAGCTCTGAACAATCCAGAAGCCATTTGATTTACGAGTAATAGAAGAGCATACTGTTTCACAAATCTACATAAATTATGAAACTTCACACCATAAGTAATCCAACAATCAAGTAGGTAAAAGTAGAATTAAGTATTAACATGTTTCAAACCGATAAGGTAAGTTTAGTTTCTTTACCTCAAAACATTTGGATCAAACCCAATTCCATAGTAGGTGAGAACTACCCAAACAGCTATTATGGACTGATTAATTTATTTTTCTCTTTTTGTACTGTTCTTTTATGAATATGTTCCTATTATGGACTGATTAATTTATTTTCTCTTTTTGTACTGTTCTTTTATAAATATGTTCATCATCTTCCTTTGTTAGAAGCTGTTATATTATTTCAAATTAAATACACCCAACTGTGTTGTAATGTAATAAATAACTAATTTTTGTTGTTCTTTGGCTGTTGTTTAGAGTTAATATGACCGAAGATCAAATTGCTGGGACTCAAGTAGGGAGTGCTCTCACTCTACCAACAAGAAGCACTCCTACTCCTACTTCTGTTGCTGCATCTGCAGATGAAGAACCAGAGCTTTCTTTCGTGGAAGGACGAGGCAAGAAAAGAAAAGCGACCGAAATGCCTTCTAAACCTCCTTCTAGACCTCCTTCAAGTGCTTGGGATAATTTTAAGAGAGAGGGTGGTGACAAGGCAGTCTGCATTTGGTGTGGAAAATGTTATGCAGGTAATACCTTTACTCATGGAACTAGAAATTTATTGAAACATGGTAAAAAATGCATGAAGAACCCTAATAGGAAAAATGACAAGAAGCAAAAAACACTTCATCTAGGTTCAGAGGCTTAAGGCGATACTGCAGTATCATTTAAATTAGTGGACTTTAACCAAGAAAAAACTAGGGAGGAGCTTGCAAAGATGATTATTTTGGATGAACTTCCATTTAAGTTTGTTGAAAATCAGGGATTTAAAGGTTTCATGCTTGAGGCTCAGCCTAGATTCAAAATCCCTAGTCGCATGACAGTGTATAGAGATTGCATGAGGTTGTTTAAGGAAGAGAGGGTGACATTGATGTCTCTTTTGTCCATGAACTATCAAATGGTGTCCTTAACCACTGATATTTGGAATTCTATTCAAAATATGAGTTACATGTGTGTGACCGCTCACTATATTGATGAAGGGTGGGAATTAAACAAGAAGATAATTGGTTTTGGGCAGATTGCTGATCATAAGGGGGATACCATAGGGAAAACCTTGGAGAAATGTTTGAAAGATTGGGGGATCACTAGTGTTTGTTGTGTCACAGTGTATAATGCTAGTGCTAACAAATCTGCTCTTTCTTATTTGACTAAGAATATGAGTGCTTGGAATGGTAAAACTTTATTGAATGGCAAGTATATGCATATGAGGTGTTGTGCCCATATTTTAAATCTCATTGTTTCTGATGGGTTGAAGGAAATTGAGGTTTGCATTACTAAGATAAGGGCTGCTTGTAGGTATGTTAGGTCATCTCCAACTAGGAATTACATTTTTAAAAAATGTGTCATAGAGGCAAACATTACTAGTGAGCATAAGGTTGTGCTTGATGTGCCAACAAGGTGGAATTCCACCTATTTAATGTTGGAGGTGGCTGAAAAGTTTGAAAGAGCATTTGATAGACTAGAATATGATGATCTCTCTTATGTGATTGCTCTTACTGTGGATAAAGGGCCGGGGTGTCCTAATTATGATGATTGGACTCGTGCTCGCACTATAATGAAATTCTTGAAGGTTTTTTATGAGACTACACTTGCGGTTTCTTCTTCATTGGAAATTACTTCCAACTCTTTCTTTCGCAAGTTGGTTAATATTCATGGAATTTTGAACTCATTTATTGCTGGGAATGATATTGGGTTGAAGTCCATTGCCATTAAAATGAAAGATAAATTTGACAAGTATTGGGATATGGAATCTGTGAATTATATGTTGTTGGTGGCTTTGTTTCTTGATCCTCGTTTTAAATTGGATTATATTGAGTTTAGCTTGACAAAAATGTATGCTGCTGATGAATGTATGTCTGTGGTTGATAAATTGAAACATATTATCAAGGAGTTGTTTGCACATTATCAAGCTAAGTATCCTATTGTGCCTGATGGTGAAGCTACTAGTGTGATATCTTCTGATTCGTCCTCCATTTCACATTCTAGTGTTCTTGAATCAAGTCTATCTGTTGATGATGAGTATAGATTGAGACAAAAGAAAAAATTGGGTGAACACAAGAAAAATGAATTAGTGAGATACATTGAGGATGATGGAGAGGATGATGTGCATCTTGATCTCTTAAAATGGTGGAGAGGCAAGACGCAGAAGTATTATGTTCTTTCACGTATGGCTAGGGATCTGTTAGCTATACCAGTGTCTACAGTTTCATCTGAGTCTGCATTTAGCACCGGAGGATGTATTCTTGATTCCTACCGTAGTTCCTTGAGTCCTAAAACGGTTGAGGCTTTGGTATGCACCCAAAACTGGTTGAAGGACACCCCTAGGAAGATTATTGCTGAGGTGCATAATAAACCTACTGATGTGGTGCAAGTTGAGACCGATATATTTGTTTAAATTGATTGATATGATTTTAATTTTGCTTCTTTTGTTTTTATGTGGTTTTAAACTTGAAATTTTGATATTCATTTTAATGTTGTATAATTAGACATGTCTGAAGTTGGATGTTATGATGAGGATGGTGATGGCACTTGGTAAAGGAAGTATTAGTGAGGTAATATTCAAATGTAATAATTTTATTCATTTTACTAATTTTACACATGAAATGAATGTGTTACTGACTTATTGTTATTTGCAGGAGGCTAGAAACTATGCTTATTGGAGTTATGCAGTGTTGCTGATTTTTCTTTTTGTCATGGTTATGGATGTTCACTTCATCACTTGTACCCTTGGACTAGTTATGTACTCTTGCTATTTTGTCTTGTAATTATGGAGTTGTTATGGTTATGGATCAAGGATGTGACTTAGACTATTTATGCCTTGAAGTTTAGGATATGTCTTTGACTTGTTTGCTTTAATGACTAATGTGTACTGTGTAGTATGGATGATGTGCACTTTTGTACTTGGAGTTAGATTCAAGATATGGATGTAATTTTGACTTGATATTCTTGGATCATGGGTTCAAGAAATGGATGTAATTCAAGATATGGATGTGCACTTGATTATGAATCAAGGATGTCATGTGCATTTTGATATTTTATGGTATTTGGCTTTTAGCCATTTGATGCCATTATGATATGTGACACTTCCTATCTCATGCTATTTGGTATATTATTTTTAATCATTTTCATACTATTTAGTATATCATGTTTTGAGGTTTTTAAAGAAATTTTAATATTTTTTTCCATTTTTATAAAATATTTCAGATTTAATATTATTTTAATTGCGATCCAATCAATCCATCCGAACCAATCCGAACATTGTCGGGTTGGATCGGATCGGATCCGAAGGTGTAAAATCAAGAAATCCGAACCAACCCAACCCAATCAATTTTGATCGGTTCGGGTTCTATTTAGCCTGAAAAACCGCCCAACCCAACCCGCGTGCACCCCTATATGGATGCTTGATTTCCCTTAAGCAATGTCTCAGGTTCGAGTTTTGTGAATGAAAAAACTTCGCTGAAAGAGTTAACTCCACGATATTGTGAAAATCTCAGCTCGAGCAGGATTGCCTGTAAAGAAGGATTCCTCTGGAGGAGGATACATGTAAGCGCAAAAAAGAGTTCAAAAATATTTGTTTGTGGTAAGAAGTTTAATATGACTTAATATAATGATTTAAAAATATTTGTTTACTTTAAATAAACTAAAAAATATATTAGTCATAATATTTTTATTTTTTTAATTTAATTAACGTAAAAAAAATCATTAAATACATTAAGAAGTAAAAGCGTCCTACATTTGTATTAAAATACATGACCCAATAGCAAAGATTTTAACTATTTTTTGATAATCTGATTTTAATTTTCTAGGTTTTGAAGAAGAGTGATGAAGATGTGGAAAGAAGAGACAAAGAGAATATTTTTCGGGGTTTTCTAATTTTTTGCCCCTAAACCTATAAGTTTTTGGACGGAATTGGATGGAAAACCAAAGTTTCTAACGGAGAACAACGATGGGGGTAATAAAATGCAGTTAAATTTTGTTAGGGATCAAAGTTGTGAGAAATAAAAAAAGTGGGGGACCAAATAAGCAATTAGACCTAATAAAATAAAAAACCGAAAAAAACTATATGGTCAAAATCTTTCAACTACCTACATTAATTAATAACATTTATAAACTTAGAAATCGACTTCAATTTTGCATTAGTGAAAAATATCATGAATTAAACTTGATTTAGAATAAAATAATATCATCAAAAATAATTTAGAGAAAACATGTTAAATTTAAAAATTACACTATGAGGCATTTACTATTAACTATAATGTATGCATGTCTTATTTGAAAAAACAATCTCCATATAATTTTTTGATTTTATTATATATTAGTAAAGACGATTTTGAGGAAGCTTAATGTAAGGCCTGGATTTTCAGAACAAGTTAAGTTCCGACTCACGCGTAGAATCAGTGTAAGCGTGACAGGAGTTTGTTGTTTGAGAAAGAGTAATGAAGAAGAAAGTTCAGGAATTGCTTGAGGAATGTTGCGTAGTTGCTTCCGGAGTTAGTGCGAGTTGTCTGCACACCTGCCTTATGGCGAGCGTGTCCAGAATAGGCTAATTTCACTTTAGAGCAACGTTTTAAGTGAGATTTCAAATCCTTGGAAAATTTAAAGATTCTCTTTATTTTTCCTTCGACCAGCGTTTCATTTCGGAACTCTGGACTGTACGCATGATAGTATTCACTTTTCGGAAGTCCGCCGACGCTAATTTCTTTGCTTCGAAATCCTAGATTCGAGCAATGGATGAAGACTTTTTCTATTCAGGACTTCTAACGAAGTTTCCGTCCGTGTGGCCAGATTTGTTTCGACATTTCCAATCTTTCTTCAGTAGGAAGTTTTGTCGTTTGAGCATCACAGCAAAAAGTAGTTTTTCGGACAGATTAACTTACACCGCTTTTGGGATTTTAGATATCGTTTTTCCCAAATGTCAGAGATTCGTTTTGAGTTCTGGAATTCTGTCGCCAGAATCTCTCTTAGAATTCATCGGTGAATGTGCTGCAAAAATCGGAATCGCGAAATTTTCATTTTCCCGCGATTTCACCTACCTATAAATAGTCGAAAAATCAAAATATCTCTTCATTTTCTTTCTTCCAAAACCGCGAGCTTCAAGGGGAGAGGGGGGGAAGAATTTTTCGCCGAAACTCGACCGATCTTCGCGCAGTTCGTCCCTACTTCAAGGTATCGAGGTAACTAGCTTGATTCCTACCTCTGATTACTGTTTCTACTGCGTTTCTGAAGTCGTTTCTGTGCTCACAGTTTTGAGTTTTTTTTGTAAAACTGTCCGTTTTCTCTGATTTCTTGCTTGGGTTATCTTCCCTACGTTCCCAAGAGTCTAAAACCTCTGTCAGTAATCGCCGATTGCGATCGAGCTGTCCAGGATCTGAAAAACTGTTTCAAAACCCCTTTAGTCGCACATTTCGAAACTTTATTGTCGAAAAGTCGTAATCTGACTTCGTGCCTTTAGGATTTGTTGTCACGGATGTCGTTAGGATCAATGCTGTCAAATTTGTTTTCAGAACTGATAACTTTGAGGTTTTGAGCTTTTATTTTGGACCAAAACGCCCCTGAACGGCCGTATTTTGATCCGATTGTCCGAAAATTGTTCCGACAGTTTCTTTGCCTTAGTTTTACCCTAAAACTACCTTGTAAACTGATTTGATCGAAGAAAAAGAGCCGGAGCCCTTTTTCTCTTATGGCCGTGAGCTTGTAGTGTTGGGGGGGGGTTTTCGTTTTCGAAAACTTGTCTTTTCGTACCCGAATGTCGTATTCTGAAGCTTTAATGCTTTGTCTATCGTATATGTGTTGTATTGTGATCAAACTAATCGATTTTGTTTGGATTCTGCTTTGTTTTTCTCCGAGGTTCAGTTGAAGGAACTTTGGGAGTTTCAAGGCATTCCTGTGAAGGAGATTTTGATTGCGAGGCTGGATCAGCTCGAGGTTATGGCAACTTACATATTTAGCTATGATTGCATGATAGGCGTTGATAAATTCAACTTATGTTTATCTGATGTTGATTATGATGATGAGTTGATGTTATGATGTTTTTCCATAACTTGTGATGTTGTGATATTGATGGATTGTGCGTTTTGACGCGATTTCGGAGTGGGGAACCTCTGAACTGGTTAAAGTTGGTGTTTCGGGTTGGATGAACAACCCTAGGCAAGTCCAAACGAGGGGTTTGAGGCTTAGCCATTTGTTGGGATTCGTTGGAATTCTTAGACTTTCCCCGGGAAATGTATTTTGGGTGGTTGATCTTTGTACACCTAGAATGATTAGAACTTCGAAAACTAGAGACTTTGGGAGACTTAGACTTTGAGAAATAAACTCATAACCTGACTAATTCAATTCGAAACGTTTTTACTAAATGAATAATCATAGGAGAATTGGAGGGGAAAATATTTACGAAAGACGGGGAATAGTCGACTTTTGTTGTGGGTTTGGAGAGTTATTGGAACTGGGAAAAGCCACTAAGGTGAGCTATGGTGATGATTGAAAGTCACCGAGTACTCTAGTACTCTTGGGAGTGTTGTTCGAGTCGTGCTGTATTGACCGACACTGACTCTGGCTTTGATTTTGGGTTTTGTTGTTGGGGTTGTGTTGTATTGACCGACACTAATCCCTTGGGTGATCTTGTTGTTGGAGCCGTGTTGTATTGACCGACACTTAGTGCTCTTGTTGTTTGGGCTGTGTTGTATTGACCGACACTAGACCCTTGTGTACTTTTGTGGGTGGAGTGATGTTGTATTGACCGACACTAACTCCGAGTTGTGTTGTATTGACCGACACTAACTCATGGATTTGTTGAGATTGGGTTGTGAGCTAAACACTTTCGTGGTAAGGACGATTCGTTGTTTGGCTAACCATATTGCATCAATCGGGTGAATAACGGGAATGGTTCACCTGTGCATATCATGGTGAATAACGGGAATGGTTCACCTTGCATAAATGATGAATAACAGGAATGGTTCATCATATGGTGAATAACGGGAATGGTTCACCAAGGATGAATAACGGGAATGGTTCATCCAGGATGAATAACGGGAATGGTTCATCCATAGTGAAGAACGGGAATGCTTCACTTGTGGCGAACGGGAACGCGTCACAAATCCGGATCATATTGTGCATTTCACGCATACATTCATTCTGACTGGAATTGTGTGCTGGTTGATTTATTGAAGCATTGTTAGAGTCATAACATGCTAGGATTGTTTATGTATATATATATCAACATATATCTATACCCCATATCACATGTTGAGTGTATATCTACTTATTTCTGTGAGTTAACCCTAGCGCCTTGGCTTTGGTTGTATGTTTGTGTTTGGGCGGTCGGCCTGCTGCCAGATGTCGACGGTGGACTGGTTTTCGATGGTCTCTCCCTCGGGGGGATCAGGTATGAGCTTGTGGATCGTGCTGCCCCCACCGCTTGGGTGATTGATGTTGCTGGTCATCGAGCGACGTACCGGGGAAGGGTCATGGAGGACCGGACTGACGAGCGTGGACGTCTGACGAAAGGAGTTCTACGACGCATGGAGCTGAGCTTCAACTTGTCGACTTCAGATCGTTGTGGGCTTGGCATTGGGAGGTTAGGTTTAGGCAGGCGTCATGTTTTGTGTAGAGCTCTGATTCGTTTTGCTTTTGGGACCGTGTAGGTTTCCGACGCATGACTTTTGTGTGGTTCTCTTACTGAGGGATCACAGTGAGTCAGTCGGACCATAGGGGTCTTTGTTTAGGCCATTTTGAGGCCGACTTTCTCCTAGTGGGTTGTAATTATAAACTTTCTTACTCACACTTCTGGGTCTGTACATATTTGCCTACGGGCACACTACTTTGGAGTCACTGCGAGTGCGCGTGACGTGGGAGTGCAGCTGAGGCTGTACATGTTGGTATTTGATGTATATTGATTAGTTTAGTGGTTGGGCTATGTCTTTATTTTCTATTGCTTGAGTTAAAAGGAATCAAACAAAAAAAAAATTTACCTGCTTTTCCGCGTAGAGTTATTTTTGGTTACTAAAGTGGCACCCGGAAATCGGGGTGTTACACTTAATAGAGAAATTATTTTTTATCACAAAAGTTGAATAAATTTAAGTTATATCTCAGTAAAAAGTATAAAAATATGTTCATACAAGTTATTTGATGGTATTAAAAACTTATTGCTTAATTGTTTTTGTTACAAATTGACTGAATTATTTTTCAAATAATTAAATAAATAAATCATTATATTTTTAAAACTATTCAATTTTATTTAATAAATATTAATTATTAAATTAGAGTAATATTAATTATTTGTACAAATAGAACTCTAATACTATTTACTGAAATGTCTTTTTTTTTAATTATTGAAATGTGTAAACACAATTATTATTTTTGTATTAATTTAAGTGATAATCATTTTATACAATGTTAAAAATGTTGTAAATAAACCCGTAAAATGTGTTATCTCTATTGTATAAAAATATTGTAAGTAAACCCGTGCAACGCACGAGTATTATATCTAGTACATACGTAAATGAGACTTGAACCGTAGCATTAAATACAATAGTAGAAATGAAGACCCCTTATTTAACTCTTAAAAAAAACTCATGACTTTTTCATTTTTCATATTGCTTACTCCCTATCTTTAATGATAAAAAACTAAATTTGCCTATATAAACAAATTAGACACTCATAAAATGAAACTAGGTAATGTTTTCATATATGAACAAATACCGAGAATTAATATTAATTATTAATAAATGATTTAGACAAAATAATTTTAAAATTAAAATTTTCACAATAAGGTGTTTGTGTATTATTTGGAAAAAAATATATTTTTTGATCTATTATATATTAGTGAAAATGACTTAACAAGGAGGAAGCTAATTACAAACAAAAAAATTTACGTTATTTATATTTTAAAATATGTTGTTTTTTTAACTTAAATATGTTGTTATTGTTATAACTTATTTGATAAAATATTTCAAACTTACATAATTTTTTTAATTTAAAAAATAAATTAGTTATTAAAAATAATTCAATACTAATTATTAAAATAAATTATTAAATTTAAGAATGTATTTATTCACACAAAGAAGACTCTAAATTGTCTCCAGATTTTTATAATACTTCTAATTAATTTTTTTTAATATTCCTTTAAAGTATAATAATTTTTTGTAATGTTAAAAAAATTGTAAATAAACCCGTGCATCGCACGGGTATTATATCTAGTTATGTGTATGTGTTGTGTGAACAATCACATTTGATAATTATTTATATGCAGTGAGGCCAGAGAATTCTAACAAAGTCTGTTGACTTGAATCAAATATTTGACTTGCAATTAATTGTATAAAAAATCGTGAAAACATTTATGTTTTATATAAAGTTATCTAATTTTGACTCGGTGTGATATCCATGTGGTATATTATCAAATTATAAAAGTTGATTCCAAATTCTTTCTAGAAGCTAATTTATTTAACTATCGAGGTAATATAGGAAAAAACTAATCTTTTAGTCTTTTACGCTTTAAAATTGTATTCAACTATTGCAAAATAATTTTTATTAAATAGCATGTTTTTTAGAAATTTATTTGATACCCATTAAAATTAAAATAATATAAACATTTTTTATATATAAGAATAAGAATATTTTTACATTAGTTATAAATATAAAAAGGTAATAACAACTAACCAATATTGTTATTAATGTAATTATATTTCAATTATTATTATTATTATTATTATTATTATTATTATTATTATTATTACCATTTGAACAGTTTGCTTTAATTTTCATTATTAAATGAATTTAAATAATATCAAAATTTAATTTTAAATATGACAAACATAATTTATTCAAGATTTTAATTATGATGCAATGACAGTATAATTTTTTTTACACCATTATCTAATCACATCTCTTTATTTTCTTTTCTAAATTCAAATTTAACTATTACATGATAAAATGATGAATTTTGATTGGATAATTGTGTAAAACTTTGTTACGAACATTCTCAGTGTATAGTAACTAAACTCTTTGTTTATAAAAATATCTATTGTTTTTCGTATATAACAGAACCGGTGATCAAACCGGTGAGGGCACTAGTTCATGGTTTGTTGGTTCAACCATATATGAACCTGGGTCCAACCGGTTTTACCGCTATAAATTAATTATAATTATTTTAAAATAAATATATTAAAAATGGATTGTGTCAAACAAGCCTATGTTATCACCTCCACATACCAGAAAAATTATGATATACACGAACACAGGTTTAGATATAGAACCCACCCCAACATTTCTCAGTTCTCATCCTCAACTATGATATTTCAATTGCTGGTATAAATCAAGTATGGTACCTCCGACAACAAGGCAACACCATCCCAGACAGAATAGATCCGAAATTATTGGTATGCCTCCAAAATATCAATTGCAAACTGACTTTTAATTGTAAGAAGAAGAAGAAAAGAAGAAGCAGAGGAATACATAAGTTCACAAAAGAAGCTGCAGTGAAATGGAGTCGGGACAGCGGTGCAGAGGACTTCGGCGACGGCGGCGAGAAGGTGGTGGTTGAGCGGAGGCAGATCAAAGGTGAAGAGGGTGGAACTTGGAAGACTAGGGTTTGTTGTGAAGAGGAAGAAACTGAAGCGTCTAACCTGTTTGTTTCAGTTTTATTATTTTGAAATAAGAAAATAAATAACTACAAATTTTTTCAACGTAAAAATTGGGATTTAGGTTAGGTTTTCTTGTCTTTTTTTGGATCTAATGTGCCATGGGCTGAGCCCACTTTTCCTTAGCTTAATTTTCTATTTGACCGAGCCCAGATTTGTATGGAAAAAAGCAAAAAAAAAATCATTTTTATCTGAACCGTCCAAAATCGCCAACCGGTCGGTTTTTACCGGGTCACCCGATTTTTGACCGGTTCGTCCGGTTCACTTTCGGTTTTTGTACCACACGGTTTTGGGGTCATTTTGGACCGGCAAGGGAGCCGGTTCCCGATTCAACCGGTCGAACCGGCTGGTCCGGTCCGGTTTTTATTATCATGTTAAATACAATTAATATTTTTTACACTAGGAATGTTAATATAGATCTTTATTTATCATAATAATAATGCACGTGATTAATGTTTTTTAGAATATTGGGATCCTCTTCTCTTCCTCCTCTTGACATCCTTGACATCCACTGCTTGTAAAGTTGTTTCATCCTTTCCTTGCTAAGTAGAGGTACAACCGGCAATCTCTTCTCCAAAACAAAGATTGGCCTCCTAGCTTTGTCCCTGACCTCAATTATTAAGGCACAAATCAAGTGAGGATAGACGGGGCCGTTGCTCATCTTTACTCCCATTGTAGTGGGAATAAACCATGTAAGAAATGATCCTCGCCACGTCTATAGGATGACCTCTGATGATACAGTAGATAGAAATCAATACAACCTCTCTCACTTCAGACTTGTGAGAGGTAGGAAATAAGGAGTCCTGCAGAAATTCAACCCAAACTCTGGCCAGCGGTGTCATATCCTTCCTCCGCACAAAGGTGATTCCACCATTTTCATCATCTTCCCAATTCCGGCTAGGCCTAACAAGCACCATTCTCATGTCTTCAAGAACTTCTGGTGACTTGTCATAAAGCAGCTCATGGAATATGGCCTTTTCAGGGAATAAGTCCTTCTCTTGATCTTCCGTGAGGACACCAAGGTGCTTCCGGATGTCTGAAGGCCAGTACCAAATCACCTCCCCCCTAAACCATGATGAATAAACCGGGGGATTGGGCTTGTTCTCCTGATCGTCACAGTAGGTGTTCGCGTAGAACTCCCTAACCATAACCTCGCAAGCAAAGGGAATGGGGTTGACCCAATTTCCCCAATTTCTTGTTTCCATAGCCTCTTGCATTCCCAGGACGTCTCTCCTTCCCTCCCTATAGAGAGAACTCCCCGTTCCTTCACAGACTCCTTGTGTGATAGGCAAGTTCGGTAAAACTCCTCCTTTGTAGATGATAGGAAGCGGGAACGGTCAAAGTTTCGGGAGGTGGAGGACGAAGCCGCGGTCCTTGTGTTGTCCCTTGCTCTTTTAGCAGGCATTTGCACAATGTTAGCACATACACAAGCCACAAACGTTATAGACAACCACAAGGGCATTTGCACAAAATCAACTAGAAGAACCCATTGAGGCATTCTAACAAACACCTAGAAGGCAAAAACAAAACTACACTAAACCACATAATCCTAAAACATGTTTGGTTTATATATATTTGTAGGATTCTTAAAAAAAATCTAAATACCACAAAATTCACCTTTTTTTTTCTACAATGAAGCGTTTGCTACAAATTTTACAAAAATATTCTCAGAAATCTCATTGTAAGATCAAGTTTTGATCTAGTAGTACAACTCTATGTTTTGATGATTACATATTAACTATTGTGTATGAACAATTTGTAAGATCAAGTTTTGATCTAGTAGTACAACTCTATGTTTTGATGATTACAAGTTAACCTTTTGATATGAACAATTGTGGTACTCTAACGTGTTTTTCTGAGTGTGCTATTTACAGGCTCTGACCTCAACTCAATCTCACACAAATCAGAAGCACTGTGTATAAAGAGTGACCCAAGCAACGCTTTCGCATTCACCATGTTCAGTATGAACAGTGGAAAAGCTTCAGAAGTTCTGAAGCTATACAAACTCTGATGTGGACTCAGTCGCTAGAAGCTCTGAAGATCCAGAAGTTCTGATAACCAAGAAACACTGAAGGTTCAGATGTTCTGATGGTGTAGAAGACTCTGAAGATCCAGAAGCTGAATAGTGGAAACTCTGAAGTCCAGAAGCAAGAAACTCTGAAGGCCATGTTCTTCCCTCTGAGTTCAGAATCAGAAGATACAATGGTCAGAGGATCTGTGCTTTCCCTCTGACTCTGATCAACCGGCTTCACAAGTTCCAATATGAAGTATTCCTCTGATCAGAAGTCTCCTAGGTTAAAAGGTCAAGTCGCTATCCAAGTACAAAAGCAAGTGTACCTTCCTGACGACCTACCTAACGTTCTCAGCCACAGCAGAAGCTGGATTTTCCAGAACTGCCCTCCAACGGTAGCATTTCCCATGCAACGCTCAACCCTAATCCTTGGAGTATATATAAAGGCTGAAGATTGAAAGAAGCGGCTAGAAAAAACTAAGAAGAAGCAATACACACGCGCAAGACTTATTCAAAATATTCTAAGCTTTCTTTCATCTTGAAATTTATTTAGTTTACACTCAGCTTATTTAGAAGCAAACCTTTGTAAACACCAACCTCAAACAGTTGTTTGATTTTCCTTAAGGGACTGGGTAGGTCAGTATCCTTAAGAAGACTAAGAGAGTGAATCTTAGTGGTAGTTCCTTTAGGAGATCAAGGTTGATCGGATCCTAGAGAACACTAAGAGAGTGAATCTTAGTGTGAGCTAAGTCAGTGTATTGTTAGTCACTTGTAGGTTTCAAGTGCAGTTGTAACAATTATCTGATTAGTGGATTGCCTTCATTCTAAGAAGGAAGAAATCACCTTAACGGGTGGACTGGATTAGCTTGAGGGATTTATCAAGTGAACCAGGATAAAATACTTGTGTGCTTTTCTCTTATCTCTTATCTTTAGCACTTAAGTTCTCGAAAGATTTGCCAAAATCTTTAAGGTGGAAGTCGTGTACTGAAAACGTTATTCAAACCCCCCCCTTTCTACCGTTTTTCATACCTTCAATTGGTATCAGAGCGCAAGTTCTGATTACCACACCTAACAGTGTTCAGTGATCCGGGCCGGTGTGAAAAACAATGGCTGCCACCACCAGTGAAACTCAAAGAGATGGTTACAACGCAAAGCCTCCTATGTTCGATGGTCAAAGGTTCGAATATTGGAAAGATAGACTGGAAAGTTTCTTTCTGGGTTTCGATGCAGATCTCTGGGATATTATTGTGGATGGCTATGAGCGTCCAGTTGATGCAGATGGCAAGAAGATCCCAAGGTCAGAGATGACTGCAGATCAAAAGAAGCTGTACTCACAACATCACAAAGCAAGAGCAATTCTTCTAAGTGCTATTTCCTATGAGGAGTACCAGAAGATTACAGATCGTGAGTTTGCTAAAGGCATTTTTGATTCTCTGAAGATGTCTCATGAAGGAAACAAGAAAGTCAAAGAATCAAAGGCATTGTCTTTGATCCAAAAGTATGAATCCTTCATCATGGAGCCAAATGAGTCCATTGAAGAAATGTTCTCCAGATTTCAACTGCTTGTAGCTGGCATACGACCTCTCAACAAGAGCTACACAACAAAAGATCATGTCATAAGGGTCATTAGGTGTCTTCCTGAAAGCTGGATGCCTTTGGTGACTTCAATAGAGCTCACGAGAGACGTTGAGAATATGAGTTTAGAAGAACTCATCAGCATTTTGAAATGCCATGAGCTGAAACGCTCAGAGATGCAAGATCTGAGGAAAAAGTCCATAGCCTTGAAATCCAAATCTGAAAAGGCTAAGGTTGAGAAGTCAAAGGCTCTTCAAGCTGAAGAAGAAGAATCTGAAGAAGCATCAGAAGATTCTGATGAAGATGAGCTGACTCTGATCTCCAAGAGACTCAACCGCATCTGGAAGCACAGGCAGAGCAAGTTCAAAGGCTCTGGAAAGGCAAAAGGCAAGTATGAGTCCTCAGGCCAGAAGAAGTCTTCAATCAAGGAAGTCACATGTTTTGAGTGCAAAGAATCTGGGCACTACAAAAATGATTGTCCAAAGTTGAAGAAAGACAAGAAGCCAAAGAAGCACTTCAAGAACAAGAAGAGTCTGATGGTGACATTCGATGAATCAGAGTCAGAGGATGTTGACTCTGATGGTGAAGTCCAAGGACTCATGGCCATTGTCAAAGACAAAGGAGCAGAGTCAAAGGAAGCTGTTGACTCTGACTCAGAATCAGAAGGAGATCCAGACTCTGACGATGAAAATGAGGTATTCGCTTCTTTCTCAACCTCTGAACTGAAACATGCTTTGTCTGATATCATGGATAAGTATAACTCTTTATTGTCTAAGCATAAAAAGTTGAAAAAGAACTTATCTGCTGTCTCTAAGACTCCTTCTGAACATGAGAAAATTATTTCTGATTTGAAAAATGAAAATCATGCTTTGGTAAATTCTAACTCTGTGCTTAAGAACCAGATTGCTAAGTTAGAAGAAATTGTTGCCTGTGATGCCTCTGATTGTAGAAATGAATCTAAGTATGAAAAGTCTTTTCAAAGATTCCTAGCTAAAAGCGTGGATAGAAGCTTAATGGCTTCAATGATCTATGGCGTAAGCAGAAATGGAATGCATGGCATTGGCTATTCTAAACCAATTAGAAATGAGCCTTCTGTGTCTAAAGCTAAATCCTTGTATGAATGCTTTGTTCCCTCTGGTACCATATTGCCTGATCCTGTACCTGCTAAAGTTGCTAAACATCCTCTTAAAAAGGGATCTTTCTCTATGACTAAATATCATGCAAGTATTCCTTTAAAATATTATGTTGAGACACCCAAGGTGATCAGAACCTCTGGGGTAACTAACAAAAGAGGACCCAGAAAGTGGGTACCTAAGGACAAGATCATCTATGTTGCAGATATCCTTGATAGCTCCACTGAAACACCAATCATGGTATCTGGACAGTGGATGCTCGCGTCACATGACGGGAGAAAAGCGTATGTTCCGAGAGCTGAAACTTAAGCCTGGAGGCGAAGTTGGCTTCGGAGGAAATGAAAAGGGTAAAATTGTTGGTACTGGTACTATTTGTGTAGATAGTAGTCCATGCATTGATAATGTTTTATTGGTAGACGGCTTAACACATAACTTATTGTCTATAAGTCAATTAGCTGACAAGGGTTATGATGTTATATTCAATCAAAAGTCCTGCCGGGCTGTAAGTCAGATCGATGGCTCTGTTCTGTTTAACAGCAAGAGGAAGAACAACATTTATAAGATCAGATTATCTGAGTTGGAGGCTCAGAATGTGAAGTGCCTTCTGTCTGTTAATGAAGAGCAGTGGGTATGGCATAGACGGTTAGGGCATGCCAGTATGAGAAAGATTTCTCAGCTGAGCAAGCTAAACCTTGTCAGGGGGTTACCCAATCTGAAGTTCGCTTCAGACGCTCTTTGTGAAGCATGTCAGAAAGGCAAATTCACAAAAGTCCCTTTCAAGGCAAAGAATGTTGTCTCAACCTCAAGGCCGTTGGAACTTCTGCATATCGACCTCTTTGGACCAGTGAAAACTGAGTCTATAGGTGGCAAGAGATATGGGATGGTTATCGTTGATGACTATAGCCGCTGGACATGGGCAAAGTTTCTAACCCGCAAGGATGAGTCTCATGCTGTGTTCTCTACCTTCATTGCTCAAGTGCAAAACGAGAAGGCTTGTAGGATTGTGCGTGTCAGAAGTGACCATGGTGGAGAGTTTGAGAATGACAAGTTTGAGAGTCTGTTTGATTCCTATGGAATTGCACATGATTTCTCTTGTCCCAGAACTCCTCAACAAAATGGTGTTGTTGAGAGGAAGAACAGAACTCTTCAGGAGATGGCTAGAACCATGCTCCAAGAAACTGGCATGGCTAAGCACTTTTGGGCAGAGGCAGTAAATACAACATGTTACATTCAGAACAGAATCTCTGTGAGACCAATTCTGAATAAGACTCCTTATGAATTGTGGAAGAACATAAAACCCAACATTTCTTATTTTCATCCTTTTGGCTGTGTTTGTTATGTTCTCAATACTAAGGATAGATTGCATAAATTTGATGCTAAGTCTTCTAAGTGTCTATTACTTGGTTATTCTGATAGATCTAAAGGTTTTAGATTTTATAATACTGATGCTAAGACTATTGAAGAATCTATTCATGTTAGATTTGATGATAAGCTTGACTCTGACCAGTCAAAGCTAGTTGAAAAGTTTGCAGATTTAAGCATTAATGTTTCTGACAAAGGCAAAGCTCCAGAGGAAGTTGAGCCAGAGGAAGATGAACCAGAGGAAGAAGCTGGTCCCTCTAACTCACAAACTCTGAAGAAGAGCAGAATCACTGCAGCTCACCCTAAGGAATTGATTCTGGGCAACAAAGATGAACCAGTCAGAACCAGATCTGCCTTCAGACCCTCTGAAGAGACCTTGCTGAGTCTGAAAGGATTGGGGTCCTTAATTGAACCCAAGTCCATAGATGAAGCTCTTCAGGACAAGGATTGGATTCTGGCCATGGAACAAGAACTGAATCAATTCTCCAAGAACGATGTTTGGAGCTTAGTGAAGAAGCCTGAGAGTGTCCATGTTATTGGAACGAAATGGGTATTCAGAAACAAGCTAAATGAGAAAGGAGAAGTAGTCAGAAACAAGGCAAGGCTAGTTGCTCAAGGCTACAGCCAGCAGGAAGGAATAGACTACACTGAAACATTTGCTCCGGTAGCAAGACTGGAGGCAATTAGACTGTTGATCTCCTTCTCAGTAAATCACAACATAGTTCTACATCAGATGGACGTAAAGAGTGCCTTCCTAAATGGTTATATCTCAGAGGAAGTCTATGTTCATCAACCCCCAGGTTTTGAAGATGAAAAGAAACCAGACCATGTGTTCAAATTGAAGAAATCACTCTACGGTCTGAAGCAAGCTCCCAGAGCATGGTATGAGAGACTTAGCTCATTCCTTCTGGAGAATGAGTTTGTAAGGGGTAAAGTAGATACAACTCTTTTTTGCAAGACTTATAAAGATGATATCTTAATTGTGCAAATTTATGTTGATGATATCATATTTGGTTCTGCTAATCAATCTCTATGCAAAGAATTTTCTGAGATGATGCAGGCTGAGTTTGAGATGAGTATGATGGGAGAATTAAAGTACTTTCTGGGAATACAAGTTGATCAAACACCAGAAGGAACATATATCCATCAGAGCAAGTACACTAAAGAACTTCTGAAGAAGTTCAATATGCTGGAATCTACAGTGGCCAAGACTCCAATGCATCCTACATGCATTTTGGAGAAAGAAGATAAAAGTGGTAAAGTATGTCAGAAGCTCTATCGTGGAATGATAGGTTCACTTCTATACTTAACTGCATCTAGGCCAGACATATTATTTAGTGTTCACTTATGTGCTCGTTTCCAATCAGATCCAAGGGAAACCCATTTAACTGCTGTTAAGAGGATCCTAAGGTATCTGAAAGGCACCACTAACCTTGGCTTGATGTATAAGAAAACATCAGAGTATAAGCTTTCAGGTTATTGTGATGCTGATTATGCTGGAGATAGAACAGAGAGAAAAAGTACTTCTGGAAATTGTCAATTTCTGGGAAGCAATCTAGTCTCATGGGCAAGCAAGAGGCAATCAACCATTGCACTATCAACTGCAGAGGCAGAATATATCTCAGCAGCAATATGCAGCACTCAGATGCTCTGGATGAAACATCAGCTGGAGGATTATCAGATCCTTGAGAGCAATATCCCAATTTATTGTGATAACACTGCTGCAATCTCGTTGAGCAAGAATCCTATCTTGCATTCAAGGGCAAAGCACATTGAGGTAAAGTATCACTTCATTAGAGATTATGTGCAGAAGGGCGTACTTCTTCTGAAGTTTGTTGATACTGACCATCAATGGGTAGATATCTTTACAAAGCCCTTAGCTGAAGATAGATTTAATTTTATTCTGAAAAATCTAAACATGGACTTTTGTCCAGAGTGAAGATGGATCAGAACCTCTGACTATGATACTTCTTGATCAGAAGATGTCTAGTCCAGAAGGTAACTCAATCAGAGTGTGTGTGCCCACTGGTACTGACTCTGAAGCTGAGACAACAACACGTGTGTCAGAATTTCTGATGCATAGTTCCTTGTGCCCGTGTGACAGTCTGTTATGAGTGCGTGTAGATATGCTTATCTCCTGTGTGTGATTGTGTATTTTACTGTTACTATCAATCTTTAATTTTCAACCGTTGATCTTAAAGTGCTTTTTAAATCAACAACGGTTATTTGATAAAACCCACTATACACACACGTTCTCGTTCACTTCCGGTTTTCACTCTCGCACTCTCTGCTTTTCAAAACCGCCTCCTTCTTGATTTCTCTCTCGATCTCTCTTCATCCTTCAAACTTCATCTTCTACCTCAAACCTTCAACCTCTTCAAAATGGTGAGACAAACCAGAAGATCTACTGCAGATGCACCTCAGTTCCCTCATATGGAAGTTGGTTTGGCAACGGGTCAAAGGGGCTCTGAGAACCCGGCACAAGAACAAGTTCAAGCTCAAGAGCAGATTGTTCCTATTGCAGAACGGGGTTGTGCCGTTCACTGCGTATTTGCTCCTGAGGAACTCCAAGTCCTGGCAGAATGGAGATTCAACCTCGATAACTTGGCTGCAAATGGGTTTGATCTTCGTCCTGAAGTACAAGCTCAAGGTTGGGGAAACTATTTCAATCGACTTCGAGGACCGGTGTATGAGAAATTGGTGAAGGAATTCTGGAAGCACGCAGACTGCGATGACACTCAGGTGGTCTCTCACATTCTTGGCAGGAAGATCATTATCACTGAGAAGTCATTCGTTAATCTGCTAGGAGCAGAAACTGCTTATGGGTATCGGTTCCAACTGACGGAATCGAAGCTGAAACCCAGCACCAAGGACATAGTCAACCAGGCTCTGTACACCACCTTCAAACCGGGCAAGACAAGTTACAAGGTGATGGATCTTCACCCCAAACTCAGAATCTGGCACAAGATCCTGCTCAACTGCATAAACCAGAGACCGAAGGGCAGTTCTCCAGACTACATCAACTTCAATCAGAAGGCGATGCTGTTCTTCATTCAAGACAAGGAGAAGATCTGCCTTCCCTACTTCCTGTTCTCCTACTTGAAGGAATGCATTCGGAAGTCTCGCACCACCGCCTCCATCAAGTCTGCAATAAAATACATCCCTTTTGGGAGGCTGCTCTCAGATTTTCTCATTGAAAGCAACTTGGTGCAAGATTTGATCGATGCTGGTTGCACAGAGGATTTGAGCACAATTGTCAGTGATGTCTTCACTGCAAACTCCTTGAAGAAGATGGGCTTAATCCAGAAGAAGATTGCTCCTGCTCATGAAGACTCATCTTCTGAGATCAGAGGAAGAAGAATGCCTCTGAATGACTACCCTCTGTGGACTCAAGCAGACCATCCTGAAGCCATCAGATGCTATGTTGAAGACCTCAGGGCTCAAGGTTTCGAAATTGACCTTGATGATTTCGTCAGCAGGCTACCGCCAGCTCCAGAGTATCCTTCTCTTCCCAAGAGGAAAGCTCAGAGGAAGATGGTTCTGGAAGAATCCTCTGAAGACTCTGATGTCCCTCTGGTCAAGAAGACGAAGAGAAAGCCTGATGATGGTGATGATGATGATAGTGAGGATGGCCCTCCAAAGAAGAAGCAGAAGAAGGTCAGAATTGTGGTGAAGCCTACTCGGGTGGAACCAGCTGCTGCAGTGGTCAGAAGGACTGAACCTCCTGCCAGAGTGACTCGATCATCAGCACATACAAGTAAGCCTGCACTTGCTTCTGATGATGATTTGAATTTATTTGATGCACTCCCTATCTCTGCCTTGCTCCAACACTCCTCAAATCCCCTCACTCCTATTCCTGAATCCCAGCCAGCCGAACAAACCACCTCTCCACCACATTCCCCAAGATCTTCCTTCTTTCAACCTTCTCCTTCTGAAGCACCTCTCTGGAATCTGCTTCAGAACCCAACCTCTAGGTCAGAAGATCCAACCTCTCTCCTTACCATTCCATACGACCCATTATCTTCTGAACCAATCGTCCAAGACCAACCCGAACCCAACCAAACAGAACCACAACCCAGAACGTCTGATCACTCTGCTCCCAGAGCATCAGCACGTCCTGCTGCCAGAACCACGGATACAGACTCGTCAACAGCCTTCACACCTGTATCCTTCCCAACCAATGTCATTGACTCTCCTCCCTCCAATACCTCTGAATCAATTAGAAAATTCATGGAGGTTAGAAAAGAAAAGGTATCTGCCCTGGAAGAGTATTACCTTACCTGTCCAAGCCCTAGGAGATATCCTGGCCCTAGACCTGAACGTCTAGTTGACCCAGATGAACCTATCTTGGCCAATCCTATCCAAGAGGCAGACCCCTTAGTTCAACAAGCTCACCCTGTCCCTAACCAACAAGAGCCCATTCAACCAGACCCTGAACCTGAACAATCAGTGTCTAACCAATCCTCGGTTAGATCACCTCACCCTCTGGTTGAAACTTCAGACCCTCACCTTGGAACCTCTGAACCCAATGCTCCCATGATTAACATTGGTTCTCCACAAGGTGCCTCTGAAGCCCATAGCAGCAATCACCCAGCCTCTCCTGAACCCAACCTCTCCATAATTCCCTATACTCACCTTCAACCCACATCTCTCTCTGAGTGCATCAATATCTTCTATCATGAAGCCTCTTTGAGGCTCCGCAATGTGCACGGTCAGACTGATCTCAGTGAGAATGCTGACAATGTGGCTGATGAGTGGAACAATCTGAGCACTTGGCTAGTGGCTCAAGTTCCAATTATGATGCAGCTCCTGCATGCAGAGGGCAGTCAGAGCATTGAGGCTGCAAAGCAAAGGCTTGCTAGGAGGGTGGCTCTTCATGAACTAGAACAGAGAAATAAGCTTCTTGAAGCTATTGAAGAAGCCAAGAGAAAGAAAGAACAAGCAGAAGAAGCTGCACGTCAAGCAGCAGCTCAGGCCGAACAAGCCAGACTTGAGGCAGAGCGTCTTGAAGCTGAGGCTGAGGCAGAGCGACTTGCACCAGTTGTGTTCACTCCTGCTGCTTCTGCTTCCATTCCAGAACCTCAAGCTGCTCAGAATGTTCCTTCCAGCTCTACTCAGACAAGCTCATCCAGACTCGACATCATGGAACAACGTCTTGACACTCATGAATCCATGCTGATTGAGATGAAGCACATGATGATGGAACTTCTGAGACGCACTGACAAACCCTAGTTTTTAGGATTTCTTTCGTTTTTCTTTCTTAACTTATTTTACTTTTATTTAAGATATTTGCATTATTTGTTATATTTTGCTTACTCGTTGTTTCTCATTGCATATATATATAACATGTGTTTGCAAATTTTTTTTATTCATATAACTCATGTTCATTACATCATACATTATTCCCTATATCTAGAATGGAGGATCCTTCCTCATTCTTCTGCATTCTTGGCGCTGCTCCACTCTTTCCTTCTCCAGACGATCCAGTGTATACTCTATGTTGCCGAGTTTGATGCTCAGCTCATCTCTCTCTAGACTATCTTCTGTCGTCTTGAGTCTCTTTTCCACAGTCTCCTTCTCTTCCAGCAGATTCAGCTCCAGCTGGCAAAGCTCCTGAATCTCCTCCACGAAGCAGAGGAACTCCTTCAGATCTTTCTCCATCTCTGGACCAAGATCTTCTTCCAACAGTGTCTTCGTCAGCTCTTGTATGGTCTTTGTACCATCGGGATGCCTAATATTGAGGAACATATCTTCCTCAAAAGCCTTCCTTCTGAGCTCTTCTAATGCCATTCTGTATGATGCCATTTTTTCTTACTGAAAATTATTCGAGGTGTGAAGCTTACCTTTCTCTCCAACGCTTTTTATAGGCTTCACTTTCTCTCTGAAAGTTAATGCTATTACAGTTTCTCGAGGTTAAGTTCTTGGTAACTGACCCTTCTATTTACTCACTTGACCGGTGGTAAACGTTCATCCCTTGCATTAACTCTTCTATTTATTTTCGCCTCACTCTGATTCTTACATCGTTTTCATTTTCTTTAAACTTAGACCTTCTCTAAGGGGGAGTACCTTGTACTTCAAGCTAAGTTTTTCACACCCCAAGCTTTTTGCTTATGACAAAAAGGGGGAGTAAACCCAGTTTTTGATGTGTAAGATGTGTTAGTGTGATTTATTTTTCTTTTGGAGAATTTAAGAGTTCCACCTTCATGACCATAGATGTGTCACTGGGCAAATACAAGGAATACATTTCACTTCTTCTGAAGTGATTATAAGTTGACTCTGATACCCAAGACTCTGATACCTTGTCCATGACTCTGATCACTTATGCGCTCTGATTATTCGTTTTTCATCTATGTCATAAGCTTCTCACTCTGAACTCTTATATTTTTTAGCTCAGAATCTAGACTTTACTAACGTTTTCATCAAGTATTAGATTCAGGGGGAGCTAAGCTCAGAATCAAGCAGTGACTTGAATTCAGAATGAGCAAGATAAACTATTCACATCAGGATAAGTATTATTCTATATCTCTAAACTCTGAGTGAATTCAGTTTAATGTTTAAGAATTGTTCATCAAAAATCTTAGTTTTGTCATCATCAAAAAGGGGGAGATTGTAAGATCAAGTTTTGATCTAGTAGTACAACTCTATGTTTTGATGATTACAAGTTAACCTTTTGATATGAACAATTGTGGTACTCTAACGTGTTTTTCTGAGTGTGCTATTTACAGGCTCTGACCTCAACTCAATCTCACACAAATCAGAAGCACTGTGTATAAAGAGTGACCCAAGCAACGCTTTCGCATTCACCATGTTCAGTATGAACAGTGGAAAAGCTTCAGAAGTTCTGAAGCTATACAAACTCTGATGTGGACTCAGTCGCTAGAAGCTCTGAAGATCCAGAAGTTCTGATAACCAAGAAACACTGAAGGTTCAGATGTTCTGATGGTGTAGAAGACTCTGAAGATCCAGAAGCTGAATAGTGGAAACTCTGAAGTCCAGAAGCAAGAAACTCTGAAGGCCATGTTCTTCCCTCTGAGTTCAGAATCAGAAGATACAATGGTCAGAGGATCTGTGCTTTCCCTCTGACTCTGATCAACCGGCTTCATAAGTTCCAATATGAAGTATTCCTCTGATCAGAAGTCTCCTAGGTTAAAAGGTCAAGTCGCTATCCAAGTACAAAAGCAAGTGTACCTTCCTGACGACCTACCTAACGTTCTCAGCCACAGCAGAAGCTGGATTTTCCAGAACTGCCCTCCAACGGTAGCATTTCCCATGCAACGCTCAACCCTAATCCTTGGAGTATATATAAAGGCTGAAGATTGAAAGAAGCGGCTAGAAAAAACTAAGAAGAAGCAATACACACGCGCAAGACTTATTTAAAATATTCTAAGCTTTCTTTCATCTTGAAATTTATTTAGTTTACACTCAGCTTATTTAGAAGCAAACCTTTGTAAACACCAACCTCAAACAGTTGTTTGATTTTCCTTAAGGGTCTGGGTAGGTCAGTATCCTTAAGAAGACTAAGAGAGTGAATCTTAGTGGTAGTTCCTTTAGGAGATCAAGGTTGATCGGATCCTAGAGAACACTAAGAGAGTGAATCTTAGTGTGAGCTAAGTCAGTGTATTGTTAGTCACTTGTAGGTTTCAAGTGCAGTTGTAACAATTATCTGATTAGTGGATTGCCTTCATTCTAAGAAGGAAGAAATCACCTTAACGGGTGGACTGGATTAGCTTGAGGGATTTATCAAGTGAACCAGGATAAAATACTTGTGTGCTTTTCTCTTATCTCTTATCTTTAGCACTTAAGTTCTCGAAAGATTTGCCAAAATCTTTAAGGTGGAAGTCGTGTACTGAAAACGTTATTCAAACCCCCCCTTTCTACCGTTTTTCATACCTTCACAATTATGGTACTCTAACGTTGTTTTTTGAGTGTTCTAATAACAGGCTATGACTCTGGTCTTATTTCACATAATTCAGAAGCACAATGCTCAAAGAGTAACCTCCGCAACGCTTTCGCACTTACTATGTTCAATCTGAACAGTAGATTAAGCTTCATACGATCTGAAGATAGTAAAGCTCTGATATGGATTCAGTTCACTAGAATCTCTGAAGGATCAGAAGCTCTGAAGGATCAGAAGCTCTGAAGGTCTAGAAGCTGAGTAGTGAAGATTCTGAAGTCCAAGAGTAAGCTGGCTCTGAAGACCAAGTACTTCTCCTCTGAGTCCAGAAGCAGAAGGTACAAAGGTCAGAGGATCCAAGCTTCCTTCTGACTCTGATCACCAAGCTTCACAAGTTCCAATATGAAGCGTCACTCTAATCAGAAGTCAAATAGAATAAAGGTCATTTCACTATCCAAAGTACAAAAGCAATTGTACCATTCCTGACGACCTTACCTAACTTATTCAGCCACAACAGAACCTGGAAAACCCAGATCTGCCCTCCAACGGTAGCATTCCATGCAAACTTCCAAACATAATTCCTTGGAGTATTCAAAGAGGCTGAAGATGAAAGATGCCGCCTGAAGAAAAAACTTTGTTGAAGCTCATGCGAAATTCAAATATTCTCGCAAGCAATCTTTCTTCATATTGTACTAAGTGTGTTTACTATTAGCTTTCTGAGAAGCATTTCTTTGTAAACCCAAACCTTCAAACAATTGTTTGATTTTCCTTAAGGAGACCAAGGTTGGTCGGATCCTTGAGAAGACTAAGAGAGTGAATCTTAGTGATAGTTAAGTCAGTGTATTGTTAGTCACTTTGCAGGTAGCAAGTGCAGTTGTAACAAACTCTGATTAGTGGATTGCCTTCATTCTAAGAAGGAAGAAATCACCTTAACGGGTGGACTGGATTAGCTTGAGGGATTTATCAAGTGAACCAGGATAAAATCATTGTGTGCTTTCCTCAAACTCTTATCTTAGCACTTTTATCTTTGGTGTTTGAAGAGATTTGTTAATATCTCAAGTGAGAAAGGTTTTAGTTGAAAACGCTATTCAAACCCTCCCCTTTCTATCGTTTTTCATACCTTCAATTGGTATCAGAGCGCAAGTTCTGATTACCACACCTAACAGTGTTCAATGATCTGGGCCGGTGTGAAAAACTAAGATGGCTGCCACCATTGAAGCGCAAAAAGATGTCTACAGTGCAAAGCCTCCTATGTTCGATGGTCAAAGATTTGAGTACTGGAAAGACAGGATCGAAAGCTTTTTTCTGGGCTTTGATGCAGATCTCTGGGATATTATAGTGGATGGCTATGAGCGTCCAGTTGATGGTGATGGCAAGAAGATCTCCAGAACAGAGATGACTGCAGAGCAGAAGAAGCTTTACTCACTGCATCATAAAGCTAGAACTATTCTTCTCAGTGCTATTTCTTATGAAGAATATCAAAAGATTACAGATCGTGAGTATGCAAAGGGTATCTTTGATTCCTTGAAGATGACCCATGAAGGAAACAAGAAGATGAAAGAGTCAAAGGCGTTGTCCTTGATTAGGAAGTATGAATCCTTCCAAATGGAATCCGGTGAGTCCATTGAGGACATGTTCTCCAGATTTCAGTTACTCATTGCTGGAATTAGACCTGTCAACAAGAGTTACACAACTGCTGATCATGTCATGAGGATTCTTAGAGGTCTTCCTGAAAGTTGAATGCCTCAGATAACTTCCCTGGAGCTCACAAGAGATGTTGATCAGATGAGTTTGGAAGAACTCATAAGCATATTGAAGTGTCATGAATTGAAGCGTGCTGAACATCAGGATCAGAAGAAGAAGTCTATAGCCTTGAAATCCAAATCTGAAAAGGCTAAAGCTCTCCAAGCAGAAGAAGAAGAATCTGAAGAAAACTCTGAAGATTCTGATGAAGATGAGCTAACCCTGATCTCCAGAAAGCTCAACCACATCTGGAAGCACAGGCAAAGCAAGTACAGAGGCTCTGGAAAGACTAATGGAAAGAATGAATCTTCTTCTGATCAGAAGAAGTCTTCATCAAAGGAAGTCACATGCTTTGAATGCAAAGAATCAGGGTACTACAAGAGTGATTGTCCTAAGCTGAAAAAGGACAAGAAGCCAAATAAGCATTTCAAAGCTAAGAAAGGCCTCATGGTGACTTTTGATGAATCAGAGTCAGAGGACATTGACTCTGATGGAGAAGTTGTTGAAGGACTCATGGCTATTGTCAAGAACAAGGAAGCAGAGTCAAAAGAAGCAACTGACTCTGAATCAGCATCAGAGGAAGATCTAGACTCTGACGATGAAAATGAGGTATTCGCTTCTTTCTCAACCTCTAAACTTAAATGTGCTTTGTCTGATATCATGGATAAATATAACTCTCTCCTGACTAAGCATAAAAAGTTGAAAAAGGATTTCTCTGCTGTTTCTAAGACTTCTGCTGAACATGATAAAATTATTTCTGAGTTAAAAGAGAATAATCATGCTTTAGTAAACTCTAACTCTGTGCTCAAAAACCAGATTATTAAGTTAGAAGAAGTTGTTGCTTGTGATGCCTCTGATATTAAAAATGAATCCAAGTATGAAAAATCCTTTCAAAGATTCCTAGCTAAAAGCGTAGACAGAAGCTTAATGGCTTCAATGATCTATGACGTAAGCAGAAATGGAATGTGTGGCATTGGCTATTCTGGACCCAGTAGAAATGAGCCTCCTATGCCTAAGGCTAAACCTCTGTATGAACATTTTATACCCTCTGGTACTATATTACCTGAACCTTTGCATGTTAAAGTTGCTAACCCCCTCGTAAAAAGGGAACTCTCTCTATGCTTAAATGTCATGCTCAAATTGCTTTACAATATCATGTTGAGAAACCCAAGGTTGTCAGAACCTCTGGGGTAACTAACAAGAAAGGACCCAGAAAATGGGTACCTAAGGATAAGATTATCTATGTTGTAGATATCCTTGATCGCTCCACTGAAACACCAATCATGGTATCTGGACAATGGATGCTCGCGTCACATGATGGGAGAAAGGTGTATGTTCCTAGAGCTAAAACTTAAGCCTGGAGGCGAAGTTGGCTTTGGTGGCAATGAGAAGGGTAAAATTGTTGGTTCTGGTACTATTGGTGTTGATAATAGTCCATGCATTGATAATGTTCTGTTGGTAGATGGCTTAAATTATAACTTATTGTCTATAAGTCAATTAGCTGACAAGGGTTATGATATTATCTTTAATCAAAAGTCTTGCAGGGCTGTAACTCAGATAGATGGCTCTGTTCTGTTTAACAGCAAGATGAGGAACAACACTTATAAGATCAGATTATCTGAGTTGGAAACTCAGAAAGTAAAGTGCCTTCTTTCTGTTAATGAGGAGCAATGGGTATGGCATAGACGGTTAGGGCATGCCGGTATGAGAAAGATTTCTCAGCTGAGTAAGCTTGACCTTGTTAGGGGCTTACCCACTCTGAAGTTCTCTTCAGATGCTCTTTGTGAAGCATGTCAGAAAGGCAAATTTACAAAAGTCTCTTTCAAGGCAAAGAATGTTGTTTCCACCTCAAGGTCGTTGGAACTTCTGCATATCGACCTTTTTGGACCAGTGAAAACTGAGTCTATAGGCGGCAAGAGATATGGGATGGCCATTATTGATGACTATAGCCGCTGGACATGGGTAAAATTTCTATCCCGCAAGGATGAGTCTCATTCTGTGTTCTCTACCTTTATTGCCCAAGTGCAAAACGAGAAGGGTTGCAGGATTATGTGTGTCATAAGTGATCATGGTGGAGAGTTTGAGAATGACAAGTTTGAGAGTCTGTTTGATTCCTATGGAATTGCACATGATTTCTCTTGTCCTAGAACTCCTCAACAGAATGGGGTTGTTGAGAGGAAGAATAGAACTCTTCAAGAGATGGCTAGAACCATGCTTCAAGAAACTGACATGGCAAAACACTTCTGGGCTGAGGCAGTAAACACAACATGTTACATTCAGAACAGGATCTCTATCAGACCAATTCCGAATAAGACTCCTTATGAATTGTGGAATAAAGTAAAACCCAACATTTCTTACTTTCATCCTTTTGGTTGTGTTTGCTATGCTCTGAATACTAAGGATAGATTGCATAAGTTTGATTCTAAATCTTCTAAATGTCTATTACTTGGTTACTCTGAACGTTCTAAAGGCTTTAGAATTTACAATACTGATGCTAAAACTATTGAGGAATCTATTCATGTTAAATTTGATGATAAGCTTGACTCTGATCAGTCAAAGCTAGTTGAAAAGTTTGCAGATATGAGTATAAATGTTTCTGATAAAGGCAAAGCTCCAGAGGAAGCTGAGCTAGAGGAAGACTCTCCAGAGGAAGTTGGTCCCTCTGATTCACAGCCTCAGAAGAAGAGCAGAATTGTTGCCTCTCACCATAAGGAGTTGATTCTGGGAAACAAAGATGAACCAGTCAGAACCAGATCAGCATTTAGACCCTCTGAAGAGACTCTGCTTAGTCTGAAAGGATTGGTATCCTTAATTCAAGCAAAGTCAATTGATGAAGCTCTTCAAGACAAAGACTGGATTCTGGCAATGGAAGAAGAATTGAATCAATTTATGGGAAGTAACTTAGTTTCATGGGCAAGCAAGAGGCAGTCTACTATTTCACTATTGTAAGGCCCAAGTTTTTAAACTTATGCCAAGTAAATAAAATCCTATTCACGATCAGGGTTGATGTATCGTGAAGGGAAACCTGAACAAGAGTTTACCAAATGAAATAAATTTATGAAGGAGAAAGTTCAGGAAAAGTCTAAGGATTGTACCAAAATCGATAAAAGGTATAGCACGATCGATATACGCTTAAACCTAGGGCAGAAACCCTAGTAAATAGCTAGTTTACACTTAAAGTCACGATGGAAATTAATTCCAAAAATCTTCAGAGAAATGTTAGAACTTCTCTTATTCCTTATACGACAATCGTTTCGAGGCGAAACTCTAGAATCTACGAACGTCCGATTCCAATCCTCGGAAGTTTGCCGAAACTAAAACCCTGATAGTTCAAAACCCTAAAATCAACCGACAATGAAGACTTTTTCTATTCGGAACTTCAGATGAAGATTCTACATGCGTACACCCATTTTTCTTGATGATTTCAATCTTTCTTCAGAAGGAAGTTTTCTATTCCGACATTCGATGCAAAAAGTAACTTATCGGGTAAAATAGTTTTACACCGACTTTGCATTAGTCACCTAAAATACCAGGAAACCTCTTTTGATTTTTGGATTTATGTCGCCAAAACCTATCTTAGAATTCACGGAGAATGAAGCCGGAAAAATCGGAATCGCGAAACTTTCATTTTCCCGCGTTTTTCCAACCTCTATATGTAGCCAAGAAATGAGAAAAAAACACAAAAATCTTACCCATTTTCTCTCCAAAGGCCGCGAGTTTCACAAGAGGAGGAGGAGAAGAGATTTTCTTCATTTCTTGCTTGATCGTTGATTCGACAGTTGCTGCTTGAAGGTATCGAGGTATAGTCGCTAATCCTTACCTCTGATCGTCTTTTCCATAGCTTTTCTCTATGTCTTTCTGTGCTCATAGTTTTGAGGTTTTTGCAAAACTATCCTGATAACTTCATTTTTGATTCTAAACATCTTCCCTACGTGCCCAAGAGCATGCTTATCTAATAATACTTCGCCGATTCTCGAAAAACTACCGTCGAGTTTCAATTATGCTTAAAATACCCATTTTGGGGCAAAGCTTCGTCCTTTGGGCTGAAAACTATCGCCTTAGCTTAGTGCTAGTAGGATTAGTTGTCATAAACGTTGTTGGTGACGTCCCCATCCAATTTGTTTTTCGAAATTTCAGTTTTGAAATTCTGAGCTAAAAATATTGACCAAAATACCCCTGCGACAGTTTTCGATCCGATAATTTTTCCGAGTTTAGAATACCCTTAGTTACGACTAATAATATCCTAGGAACCAAGTTTGATCGAAGAAAAATTGACCCACCTAATTACCAATAGTGGCCGAGACTACCGTAGGAGGTGGAAGAAAATTTCTTTTTCGAAAACTTGTCCGATTTCGTTAGATTATCGTACCTCGGAGTATATGCTACTTCGTGTAACCCTAGTATCTATTGTTTGCTGAGTTTCTAACTCATTGTGATTGATTTCTGTGGTTTTTGCTCTAAAGGTTCTTTTGCGGAATTTCCCGAAGAACAAGGAGCTGATTGTGAAGGAGTGTTAGAAGAGAACCCTGGAGAATCTACAGGTGAGGGCTACTCACTGAATCTTTAGTTAATGCTTAGGGTCGATGCTTTCGACATTGATTTACTGTTTATGCACTTGTTTGTGTTTGATTGGAAAAATGTTTTCTGAGGCTTCGGCTGACAATGTAGATGATTCATCTACTGAATGTTTTTGAGATTGATTTACATGGTACGTGCTAAGTGGGTAATCTAGGATGTGTGATGCATGCCTTATATGCTAAGTTCTACGTGATTATTTTAGGATGTGTTGATATATGACATGTTGGTTGACTGTGCTGATTTAATTATGTCTTTTCACTGATATCTGTGAATCTGAGTAGTGAGAATAGCAGGCAGGTCATGCCGATTTTATTTTGAGATTTTGGAGAAAGTTTGATAGGACGAATGAGATTCGGGCCTTGTTATGGTTTTTCATGGATCGAGACATTCTCTGGAGTCATTTGGGATTAGGAGATCCCGAGAACTTATAAGATTTGCGATAAGACTAAAAGGATATTATTTTGTAAAGAAAACTCATAAGACATTAAACAACCTCTAAATCTTCAAATAATGATAACAAACTTGAAAGGAAGCTTAGGATTCAAATCTGAGTTTTGGAAAACGAGAAGTGTCGTCGGATCCAAGTGTTGAGAATATTGATAAGTTTTGAGTATGTTGGTACAATTGTGCTCTGGGAGCAGTTGTGTTGTTGGGCTATCCGAAGGATAAGCCGGGAAACGGGTAGTTTCCAAGTATGTGATACTCTTTGCTCGTTGAGCAGTTTTGACCATCGGATTGAGATGAGTCGGATGATTTGGAGATCATCATGAGTTATGTGTTGTTGTAAAGAAGTGTCTTTTGTCGCAGAATCGACTTTACCTTAGGGTAAGCTTTTAGAGACATTAATTTAGCTAGAACACGTGGCGACGTGTCGAGTGAGGTCGGAGACGTTGTTTGGCTAATCACTGCATTGCATGCACTCATTAAGTGGTTTAAACACGGTGAGATGCCGGACCACGGCGGATTCCAAAATGGTTATAAGATCGGGATTTCCGCGTAAGAGCGCTGCTAGGCGACTCTTAGTAGCAGACCGAAATGGCAGGCCTTCGGGTTTTATGCTGATCTGACTACCGTTGTTGTTGGTATAAGAGGCACGCGGGCCGAAATGGTCCCACCGTGGCTGGTGCTAGGGCTGATCCGTTGATGTCCATCCGTTCCGGAATGCATATTGGTTAACTAGGTTAACCTGCATTGCATATCATGCAACATGCATACTAACTTGTTTGCTGAGTGTGATTGTTACTTGTTAAATCCTACTTGGAGCATGCTATTTGTTATTACTGTCGTTTATATTCATTGTGGAATATGCAACCCTAGGATGCTATCCTTAGCTATAAGCCTAAGTGGCTAATCTCTTATTTGTATCTATTGGTGGTATTATTTACATAATTCTTTGGAGTTGACCCTCGCGTCTTCTGTGTGTGTTTTGGCGGACTACTCCTATTGTCAGATGTCTTTAGCGGACTGGTTCACAATGGTCCACCCTTCGGTGGGGGGACTAGATACGAGATGATAGACCAGGATGACCCCGGTTCGTGGGTGGTAGACCCCGCTAACCATCGCGCGACGTACTCGGGGAGGATCATGGAGGATCGGGTAGACAGAATAGGACACTTGATGGAAGGAGTGCTGAGGAGGTGCACTGTCAGTTTCAACTTGCCACCTGGAGTACACTGCGGACCAGGATTAGGAGCACCGCCACCACCGTCATCTTCTGATGATGAGGACCCTTCAGAGGAGGAGCCTGTGGGAGTGCATTCTTCAGAGTCCAGCACACCCACCGTTGCTATCATTGATGATCATGGTTCGGGCCCTAAGCCCGAGAGGCCAGCACCGGAGCGCATCGCGGTTGCGAGAGGAGGACGGGTAGTGTACATAGACTTGGTCGTTCTGGATTCAGATTCAGACGACGATCATGCTAGCATGTAGGTTTTAGTGCTGGTGTGAGCTCCTCGAGATAGGATTAGTGTAGGAGTAGAGTCTTAGCTCTGAACATCATTTGTTTCTTTGGGGACAGGGTAGTTTCCCACCTATAGCTTTTTGTGTGGTTTCTTTACGGGAATCACAAAGAGTTGGTTGGACTTAGGAGGTCTTGTTTCAGGCCGATTGGGCTAACTTATTCTCGTTTTTGAGGTTTGTGTTGCGGACACTTCACCTTTACTTTGGTCTGTACATATTGCCTACGGGCGTTACACTTTTTTCCTTTCCGTCACTGGAGGTTACTCATGACGAGGTTGCTACTTACAGCGGGGGCTGTAATCTATATTGTATATTAGTTTTGTTGTTTTTCGCATTTGCGTTTTATTTATTTCAGTTTTGTTTATATTATCGACAAAAAAAAAATATATCACGTTTTTCCGCATTAAGTTTATTTTGGTTACTAAAGTGACGCCACCGAAATCGGGGTGTTACAACTATCCACTGCAGAGGCAGAATATATCTCAGCAGCTATTTACAGCACTCAGATGCTCTGGATGAAACATCAGCTAGAGGATTATCAAATCCTTGAGAGCAACATTCCAATTTATTGTGATAATACTGCTGCAATCTCACTCAGTAAGAATCCAATCTTACACTCAAGGGCAAAACACATTGAGGTAAAGTATCACTTTATTAGAGATTATGTTTGGAAGGGCGTACTTCTTCTGAAGTTTATTGATACTGACCATCAATGGGCAGATATCTTTACAAAGCCCTTAGCAGAGGATAGATTTAATTTTATACTGAAAAATCTGAATCTGGATTTTTGTCCAGGATGAAGATGGATCATAACCTCTGACTATGATGCTTCCTCATCAGAAGTTGACTAGTTCAGAAGGTAATTTAGTCAGATGCTGAGTACCCATTGGCGCTTACTTTGAGACAAGACAGTAAACGTGTGTCAGTTCATTCTGATGCCTCGTTCTTTGTGCCCTCTGGATAATCTGTTGTAATGAGTGTAGATGTGCTTATTCTCCACCGTGTGTTTTGTGTATTAAATGTTCATAATGATGTCTTGAATTTTTAGCCGTTGATTTTACTTTTGTTTTACAATCAACAACAGTTACTTTCGAAAAACCACTACGCACACATGTTTTCCATCACTCGTGTTTTTCGCTTCTCTCTCCTGTTTGCAAAAACCTTATCTTCTTCAATTCTCTCTCTCTCGTTCATCCCTCTTCTACCCGAGCCTCCAACGTTCAACTATGGTGAGATCTGAAAGAGCTGATTCCGATGAAAGGGTTGATTCCGCCGATGGAAGAGTGTTCCCAAGGATGGTAGTGGGTCTTCCAACAGGGCAAGTAGGTCCCGTTCTTCGTCCCAGATCGACAGAGGGTGCTCAAGCACAAGTTCAAGATGCCGAGGATGTTGTTCCTTTGTCCCAAAGGAGTTGTGCAGTTACATGCGTCTTCCCTCTAGAAGAACCTCAAGTTCTTGCTGAATGGTGTTTCGACCTAGACAACATTGCTGCTAATGGGGTCGATCTTCGTCCTGAAATACAGGCTCAAGGCTGGAAAGGATATTTCAATAGATTACATGGTCCAATCTATGACAAACTGGTGAAGGAATTCTGGAAGCATGCTGATTGCAATGAGTATCAGGTTGTGTCCTTTGTTCTGGGAAAAGGATCATCATATCAGAAAAGTCTTTTGTAAGACTTCTGGGTGCAGATACAAGTCGTGGCTACAGATTTCAGATGCAAGAGTCAAAAGTCAAGACAAGTACCAAGGAGAAGGTCAACAAGGCTTTATACTCTACATGGAGACCGGGAAAAACTGATTGCAAGACAAAGGATCTTCATCCTGACCTGAGAATCTGGCACAAGATCCTCCTGAACTGCATAAATCAAAGACCAAAGGGAAGCTCTCCAGATTACATCAATTTCACTCAGAAGGTGATGCTTTTCTTCATCAAGGAGCACACCAAAGTCTGTCTGCCTTACTTTCTATTCTCCTATCTGAAGGAGTGCATCAAAAAGTCAAGGACTACTGCTTCACCAAAGTCTGCCATCAAGCACATACCTTTTGGCAGATTACTATCTGACTTCTTCATTGAGGGCAAACTGATATCTGCTCTGACCAAAGCTGGATGCACTGAAGACCTAACAACAATTGTTGGAGATGTCTTCACTCCCACATCATTGAAGAGAATGTGCTTGGTGGAAACAAAAGTTGAGGTTAACCCTGCTACTGCAAAGTCAAGAGGAAGAAGAATCCCTCTGAAGGACTACCCTCTCTGGTCAAAGGCTGATGATCCAGAGGCTATCAGGTTCTATCTTGATGATCTGAAGCAGCAAGGCTTTGTGATTGATGTGGATGAATTCTTCAGAAATCTTCCAGAACCTCCGGACTTTGAGTCTCCCAAGAAGAAGAAGACCAAGAGAAAGCAAGTGGAACCATCTGAGACATAGGATCCCTCTGATGGTGATGATAATGATGATGATGATCCTCCGCCTCAGAAGAAGGCAAAGAAGGTCAGAATTGCAACGCAAGTCATTCATCTGGAACCAACTCTGGAGCCTACTAGAGTTGCAATCTCTACCAGAGTCACAAGATCTGCAGTCAGTGCTTCAAGTAAGTTTATTGCTCTTTCTGATGATGATGATTTAAATCTGCTTGATGCAATTCCTGTTGTTTCCAACCCTGAGCCCATACAAATTGATCAAACCACTTCACACAATTCACCACCTAGGGCTTCATTTTTTCAACCCTCCATTGAGGAAGAACCCCTCTGGAAAATGCTTCAAACTCCTAAGTCCACTACACCAACCTCACCCATTATCCTTCCATACACTCCACAAACCTCTGAACCACAGGCTTCTAGACACAAGCTCTAGAGATACCAACCACTGAAAAATCTTACTCTGAGCCTCAACCCTCTAATCACTCCAATCAGGAACCATCTGATAGAGAAATTCTCTCTCCTACTCCCTCTGTCTCTTTTCCTACAAATGTTCCATTTTCCTCTCCTTCAAATAAATCTGAAGCCTCTCGCCAATTCTTTCAAATTGCCAGAGAAAGAATTTCAGAACTTCCTGAACATTTCTTAAATGTTCCAAGTCCAAACCGCTACTCTGGACCAAGACCAGAACCTCTGGATGCTCCTGATTTTCCAATTCATGCAGTCCCTTTGTCTTCAGTACCACCGCCTCTTCCTCCTTCTCCTCCACCTCAAAATGAAAACTCTGTCTCTGACCAATCTCCAATCCTGAGACTGAAGTTTCTCATCCAAACCCTGAGACCAATACCTCTGAGCCCCAAACTGTGCAAATTGGTTCTCCTCATGGTGTTTCTGAAGCTACAAGTAGCAATCATCCCTCTTCACCTGAAACCTATCTCTCCATTGTTCCCTATACCCAACTCAGACCAAACACCCTGCTTGATTGCATCAACTTATTTAATCATGAAGCATCTTTAAGGGTTCGCAATGTGCATGGTCGCACTGACCTCAGTGAGAAACCGGACCTGGTTGCTGAAGACTAGGATCGTCTTTGCACTTGGATGCTTGACCAAGCAGCAGTAATGCTGGGTTTCCTTACTGCTGAAAGGGATCAAAGAGTTGAAGCTGCTAGCCAGCGTTTCAGAAGAAGAGAAGCACTGAATGAACAAAAGTTGAGAAATCAACTTCATGTTGCTATTGAAGAAGCCAGAAAGAAGAAAGAACAAGAAGAAAAAGCTGCAAGGTTTGAAGCAGAACAACGTGAAGCTGCAAGGTTGCAAGCTCTAGAACAAGCAGCTAAATTACAAGCTGAAGCTAAGACTCTTAGAAATCAAGCACTTGGAATTATTCCATTTAATGATGTTGCCTCCACATCTGCTCAAGTTCCTCACCCTGATCAAGCTGTTCCATCTGCTCAAGCTCAGTCAGACTCAAGACTTGATCTCATTGAACAAAGACTTGATTCTCATGAAGCTCTTCTTCAGAGTCTTAAAGAGATGTGCACAGAACTTCTGAAGAGAACACCCAAGCCATAGTCTTTAGGAACTCTCTTTTATTTTGTTTTTCTCCTATGTTACTATGTTTTAGTATTTAACTATGTTTCTTTTATCAGATTATCGTTTTTCTTTCCTATATGCTTGCATAATTTCTTGTTCATCATTACTTAGTTTTCATTCATACACATTAATCAACAAACAAGTTTTTTTTATTAATAACATCATTCATACATTGCATTGATACACTTAAAAAGAAGGATTTTTCATCAATAATCTACATTGCCTACGCATCGTTGCTTTCTCAAGCTCCAGACGATGCTGCCTATGTTCTAAGTGAACCAAGCTCCGGCGCAGCTCCTGCCTCTCAGGATCCTCCGCCATAGTCTCCAGAGCCGCCTCTGCTGCTCTGATCTCCTCATAAAGGTCCAGCACCTTCTAGAAGAATTCTTGCATTTCCTCCACGAATCTGAGGAAACCTCTGAGGATGTTGTCCATCTCCAGACTCAGACTCATTCCCAGCAACTGGTTTGTCAGACTATAGTCACTTGGCTCCTCTGGATGGCGCACGTTGATGAAAAGATCTTCCTCAAAGGCTTTATTCCTCAATTCTTCGATGCATGCTATGAAGGACGCCATTGCAATATTGAATTCAAGTGAAAACGAGATGTGAAGACTGTTATGTTTTAACCGCTATTTATAAGCTCAGTTCAGTCTCCAAAAGTTAATGCTGAAGCAGTTTCTCGAGGATTGTTTATTGGTAACAGATGCTTACTTTTAACTTCTTGGCCGGTGGTAAACGTTCCATCCATTCATTTACTCTTCTGCATACGCATTAATTAAATACGTTTTCTTTAATTTTTTTTTATTTTCTCCATCTTTTTAAACTTAGACCTTCTCTAAGGGGGAGTACCTTGTACTTCAAACTAAGTTTTTCACACCCCATGCTTTTTGCTTATGACAAAAAGGGGGAGTATACAACCAGTTTTTGATGTGTAAACTTTTGATGTGTACTGTGTTAGTGTGATTTCTTTTTCTTTTGGAGAATTTAAGAGTTCCACTCTTTATGACCATAGATCTGTCAGTGGGCATTTGCAAGGAATACATTTTCACTTCTTCTGAAGTGATCACATGCTAAATTGGTTGTCTCTGATACTTTTACCTTGCTCCTGACTCTGAATATTTATGCGCTCTGATATTCACATATTATCTATGTCATAAATTCTCACTCTAAACTCTTTTATTATTTAGCTCAGAATCTAGATATTACTAATGTTTTCTTTAAGTCTTATATTCAGGGGGAGCTAAGCTCAGAATTAAGCTGTGACTTGGATTCAGAATGAGCAACATAAACCATTCACCTCAGGATAAGTTTATCTCTATTCTCTAAACTCTGAGTGAATTCAGTTTATTGTTTAAGAATTGTTCATCAAAATACTTGGTTTTGTCATCATCAAAAAGAGGGAGATTGTAAGATCAAGTTTTAATCTAGTAGTACAACTCTATGTTTTGATGATTACATATTAACTATTGTGTATGAACAATTATGGTACTCTAACGTTGTTTTCTGAGTGTTCTAATAACAGGCTATGACTCTGGTCTTATTTCACATAATTCAGAAGCACAATGCTCAAAGAGTAACCTCTGCAACGCTTTCGCACTTACTATGTTCAATCTGAACATAAGATTAAGCTTCAGACGATCTGAAGATAGTAAAGCTCTGATATGGATTCAGTTCACTAGAAGCTCTGAAGGATCAGAAGCTGAGTAGTGAAGATTCTGAAGTCCAAGAGTAAGCTGGCTCTGAAGACCAAGTACTTCTCCTCCGAGTCCAGAAGCAGAAGGTACAAAGGTCAGAGGATCCAAGCTTCCTTCTGACTCTGATCACCAAGCTTCACAAGTTCTAATATGAAGCGTCACTCTGATCAGAAGTCAAATAGGATAAAGGTCATGTCACTATCCAAAGTACAAAAGCAATTGTACCATTCCTGACGACCTTACCTAACTTATTCAGCCACAGCAGAACCTGGAAAACCCATATCTGCCCTCCAACGGTAGCATTCCATGCAAACTTCCAAACCTAATTCCTTGGAGTATTTAAAGAGGCTGAAGATGAAAGATGTCGCATGAAGAAAAAACTTTGTTGAAGCTCACGCGAAATTCAAATATTCTCTCAAGCAATCTTTCTTCATATTGTACTAAGTGTGTTTACTATTAGCTTTCTGAGAAGCATTTCTTTGTAAACCCAAACCTTCAAACAGTTGTTTGGTTTTCCTTAAGGAGACCAAGGTTGGTCGGATCCTTGAGATGACTAAGAGAGTGAATCTTAGTGAAAACTAAGTCAGTGTATTGTTAGTCACTTTGCAGGTAGCAAGTGCAGTTGTAACAAACTCTGATTAGTGGATTGTCTTCATTCTACGAAGGAAGAAATCACCTTAACGGGTGGACTGGATTAACTTGAGGGATTTATCAAGTAAACCAGGATAAAATCATTGTGTGCTTTCCTCAAACTCTTATCTTAGCACTTTTATCTTTGGTGTTTGAAGAGATTTGTTAAAATCTCAAGTGAGAAAGGTTTTAGATTGAAAACGCTATTCAAACCTCCCCCCCTTTCTATCGTTTTTCATACCTTCACTCATTACTAGCAAAGTCATGCCCGAATAAAATGAAAAACATGTGTGATTTGTATATATTCCTAGGATTGTTTTTTAAAATGATTTAATAAAAAAATAGAAAATGTAATGGAAGGAAGATTAGTGGGAAATAACTTTCATTCCCATGAGAATGTAAGATTCCCTCTTTGAGATGAGAATAAAATTTATAAAATTATGTGTAACTTACATGCCTGATAATCTTTCATACTCAGGAATAAAAAATTTAAAACTTCTACCAAACTTGGGAATGTATTACATTTCAAACCTCACATTCCTCGGAATGTTTTGAGATACCTCTATAACCAGGGGCGGAGACAGGGGTGGCATATAGATGCCATGCCACCACAATAATTTTGTAACTCTCTTAAACAAATTAATAATGAACAATTTATTACATACTCTAAATTAAGTTATTGAAAAATATATAACACGGGTGCATACAAATGGTGGTACCATATTTTCTTTGCGCGCATTTTCTCAAGATAGAGATTTTCTTTACTTAAATCTCAATATATACTCCCTCCGTTCCTTATTAATTGTCCACTTTGAAGAAAAAATTGTGTTCTTATATATCTGTCCACTTAGAGTTTCAAGAGAGCATTAATTGATGTTTTTCCAAGAAATGCCCTTACAGAAACAATAAATGAAGAAAGATAAAATGCATTCCAAAGGGTTATATAGGAAAACAAATAATACTTTTATGAAAATCAACACAATTAATTGCTTTCTTAATTTGTGTGAACTTTCTCTTCCTGCACAGATAAATAGGAACGGAGGGAGTAAGCAATAAAAATTTGTGTATGCTCCATGATGGTAGACTACTAAAGTGAGATAGAAAGAGAAAAGAAATAAATACTTTAGATGACAATTAATAGTTTGTCAATTTTTTTAAAGCTAAAGTGTAAACGTGACTTTAAAATTCTGTATATTTTTTTATTTAATTTTGGCCGCTGTCAACTTAAAGTCTGCCTCCGCCATTGTCTCTAACCCCAACAATTAATGCACTTTGTATATGTTTGATTTTCAGTTAGAAAGTCCGTTTGAAGCATTAGAATTCGAAATCACGATTTTCAATGCACATTCAATCAACGGAATGCACTAGTTGAGTTGAATTTTTTTATTTTTTATTTTTTTATAGGTAAATGTTAGTGATTAGTTGTTAGTAAGTTAGAAAATCCCTTCAAAGGTCCCTTCCAGGATTCGAACTCTGGATCTTCCCCTCCCCACCCTTATGTCCCTTAGCTCTTACCACTTGAGCTAACCCTTTGGACACACTAGTTGGGTTGAGTGAATGTGCTTTCCTATTCACCCAACTGAAAACAAACATAGTGATGTCAATGGGTACAGGTGAACATGGATAGTATATACTCACCACCCGCTCCACATGTAAAAATTTATACCCGTACCCGCTCCATACCCACATGGATATCCATTAAGTGGGTTTTAACCGAATTTTAACATATCCGTGGATATTCATGGGCACCCGACACCCATGAACATAAATAAATTCAGATATATTTATTCAAAATTAAATTTAAGATTGAACTTTACAATTATTTCTTTTCTACCCTTTTTTGAGTCTAAAAACTTCTTTTTACCATTATCATTGTATAACTCAATCACAAATTCACTAGATACTAGACTTAATATACATCTACGCATACATATAAAATATATTTTAGTATTTTATATGTCGGGTGAGTATCCATGTGTATGAATACATCAATATCCGTACCCGCTCCATTAATAAATGAATAGTAGAAATATCCATTAAATAAATCCGTGGATACCCGTGGGTGCGGGTAATTTTACCCATAACGGGTTTTTATACGCGGGTATCCATGGGTGTGGGTAATTTTGACATCTTTAAAACAGACTCTACACAGTAATCCGTGCAACCTCATGTACCAAAGCATAGCCGGAGAAGTTTCTGGAATCCAGAAGAACGAGGTTGCAAATATAAAGAACGAATCCACGATCGAGAATCATACGATCACACAATTCACAACATTTTTTCTTCTCATCCGAAACCTTGCGAAGCAGGTATTCATCCGATTCAATCTTCCTTGCATTTTGATCACTGATTCTCAATTCATTGCATCGATCATACCACAATTGCCACGATCTTGTGTAGCAATTTCTATCAGCATTTAAACATTACATGTAATCCTCTATTTTCGTGTTGTTGATTTGGAAATGGTTGAAATTAGGGTTTGAATTTCCTCTATGATTATGAAAATTGTCATTGTAGTGTTTGATTTCGTTGAATTTCTACGATTTCAACATTGTCTTCAATAATTTGCTTACGTTTGGTGATAGATAAGGTGAATCAACAATCACCACCATGAGGGGGAGAAGCTACAGTTACAGTCCCTCACCTCCAAGGCGTTACGGCGGCCGAAGAAGGCGCAGTCCTAGCCCTAAGGGCCGCTACCGTGGAAGGGAAAGGGATTTGCCTACTAGTCTTCTGGTTCGGAACCTGCACAGAGATACCAGGTTAGACATGTTTCTATGGTTGGTATTTTGCATCTGATGAAATCATGGGTGTTGAAAGAGAATGATGGTGTAGGAAGAGCAGTGCTAGTGTTATTGCTTATGATTTGATTTGAAATTTTAACTGGAATGCTTGGTTTTGCAGGACAGAAGATCTGCATGGTCCCTTTAGCCACTTTGGTCCTATCAAAGATGTTTATCTGCCTCGCGATTATTATACTGGGTGAGTTTGTTTGAGTGTTTTCATTTGCTGAATCATGGTTTATTTGGTTTTGAAATATTTTTAGGCTTCTGTTCTCATGTTTATTTAGGGTCTCTGTTCATATAGTCTTAGGGGAAAAAGTGTTTAATGTTGTTTTGAAGATCTATTCGTTATTCTTGAGAGCTTTGCACTGTATACTTTTTATGTTAGGAAATAGTTATGATTAGCATGTTTTTCCAGTGTAACTTGTCATAATCTGCTCTTTTTCCTATTCTGATGTGTTTTGAAAGTTAGAACAAGCGTTCTAAATGGAAGCGCTCTTTCTTTTATAATATCAGAAAAATGGATCAACTCCACTCTTATCCATTTTGAAAATTTCCATTCCTGACCTGGGATTTTGCAAAGATTTAGTGGTTTTTTGTGTGCATTTAGTTTTGTCACTGCTTTAACTGTAAGATTTAATACTCCAATCATTTTATGGGATTTGGTTGTTTTATTGAAAGAGTTGAAGACAAGAATGAAGTAGTGAGAGTTCTGTGTTGAAGACAAGAAAGAAGTAATAAGAGTGTCATGGTGAAGAAGACACCAATCAGGTAGTAAAAGTTCTATTCAGGTTGATGTTAGTTTACTGGAAGGTTCGGAAGGTTGAGTTTGAATTCATTGTGAAGAAGTTCAAGTCTTGAAGATTTTCATCTCAATACTTTGGCTTCTACAAGGTTAGCATCAATGTGGTGTTTATTATTGAATTCTATGGAGTGTTGACAGTATGACTTGTGATAGTTTGGAGTCTGGATCCCGTTTGTGGATATCTGCAACCAACCCAGCTTCAGCATGCAGGTGTGTTTATTTATCACGCCACACATATGGTGTCTCTGATGATTTTGGATCTGATGGTACAGGAATCCAAGAGGTTTTGGGTTTGTTCAATATGTGGATCCAGCTGATGCTGCAGATGCAAAATATCACTTGGATGGTCAAATTCTTCTTGGTCGTGAGTTAACTGTGGTGTTTGCCGAAGAAAACAGAAAGAAGCCTGCAGAAATGAGGGCAAGAGAGCGTCATAGGTAAGGATATAGATTGTTGATTGTTTGCTTATGATTGAATCAAATATTATCATGTCATTCTGAAATTGCTATTGTTTGAACTTTGAAGTACTAGGGAGCGGTCATATGATTATAGGCGATCTCCGCGTGGGTATTCTCGTTCTCCGCGTTATGCACGGACCTATTCACGTAGTCCAGACTATACACCTTCTCCAAGAAGGTGGCGATATTCAAGGTATGTTGTTCAAGTTAGCTTTTTAACTGATTCTTCATTTGTGATGTATACTACTTGCAGTGTTTGTATTCTTAGAATGGCCTCCTTCATTATGATTCAGGTCAATCTCACCAAGAGATAGAAGGTATGGTAGGCGATCATACTCTGGATCACCTTATGGATCTAGAAGCCGCAGCCGAAGTAGGAGTTACAGCAGAAGGAGCTATAGTAGAAGCGTGAGTAGGAGTCCAGGCTACTCTAGGTGAACAACTTGACAAACTTGGTGAATGTGGTGGAAGATGTTGTAGTTTTCATATGTTTCTGTTGAGGCTTGTGTGTTCAATGCTTCAGATCGACAGTAGTTAGTTAATCTGGTAGTCAGGATTTGTATTTGTCATGGTTGTCTTTCATTTTTATGATCTGGTGATAACTTCTATTCGTGCTCTATTTTCAGTGCGGTTTTTGTTGAACTGCTTCTTGGACAAAGTTTTTTATGTGTATGCGTTGTGGAATTTCATAGATGTGTTTATTCTTCACCTCCCCTGTCATGTGCTTATTCCTAGATCGCATAGGTGAAAAGTTGTGCTGTTTATTTCTCGGAATTTTAAGATGAAGGAAGTAGGTAGGATATAAAATGAATAGGAGGTAAAATTCAAGGACATATGCAAAACAAAATATTGCACAATGAAGACGAACCCCACTAATACAGTCCCTAAAGCCTAAAGGAACACACAAAATGGTCCTATGTCTAATCCTAGAGGATCAAATATCTTATTTCTAAAAGTCCAAAGTCCAAGGAGAAGAAAAGTACAAGATGAACCTAGAAGAAGAGGTTAAAATGTACAAAGACTTCTCCTAAATAAAACTAAAAGAGATAATGTAAGGTTATGGTGGAGGAGCGTGTGGTGGTTGTGCTACTGGTTTGGGTTCGTCTCTTGGTGGGACTGAGGTTGTCATGGAGAGGGTCAGGGTGAACAACTGAAGGATGATGGTGTGGGACTGGTTCTTGATCAGGGACTGTCGGGGTTGGTAGGTCATGCGTCTCTCTCTTTGTTGATGGTATTGCGGAGATGGTCAGCTATGGCCAAATCAGACGTCTCTTTTCACAATATGGGAAACTGGTGAATGTTTTCATGCAGAGAAATAAGAGTTTGGTTCTTCGTTTTTGTTTTCGTTTTGTGTGTTACCCTTCTGTGAAGGTGGATGTCGAGGCTATTAAATTGTTGGATGGTTTTAGAGTGAGTGAGGCATCTCTGTTTGTGGCTTTGGGCTTTGGCTAAACATCCCATAAGACTACGACGGGTGCCATTTCCCTGGATCGTTTGGCTCCTCATAAGGTTGTTTGGGTTTTTGCTTGAACCTGACGAGGCATTTTGTTGAGGGAGAGGAAGGGTGTCATTTCCTTGGTTAGGTTGTTCGGTTAACTTTTTGTTGCTATTAATCACTCGTTTATATTTTGTCTTATCTTGAGCTTTTTTTTCTCAAAGTTGTAATTAATACATCATTTTGCTTTCTAAAAACATAAAAAGGTAGTGTGATTTTAAAAAAAAAATTAACTTAAAGATAAAAATATATGGGTAATCCATGCGAGTCAATAATTTTTTTTACTAATTTATTGTTAGTAACTACTTTTCTTAATCCTAGAAAATTAAGTAATTATAATTTATAAATTGGGACAGAGAACGTATGTTTTGAACAATAATTCCAAAAGTGTTAATCCTCTCCTTTTCATACAATAATGCTAATGCTACCTTTTGGTCAGATAATAATGTGAACATATTGTAGTGCCGTGCTCATGCTCTTGCATATGACTTTCAAAAGAAAATTGAAATAGTATGGTCATCACTGCAACTCAGCGGGTCCTTTGCTTTTTCTTTTTCTTTTTCTTTTTGTCTTTGTCGGCTGGATACTCAATTGCAATACATGGAATTGAACTGTGGAACCACGGGTTGACCCAAGAAAACAAAAGTTGACAACACACATGACCCACACTCTCCACCGAAAGTTTTGTTTCACTAGTATAAGAGTAGAAGAACTTGTAGAGTTTAAGGCACCAAATTAAAATCACCATTTAAGCATCCTTTGATAGATCTTGCTGGAAGGATCATCCATCCTATTCACCACTTAAATTGACGAGGTAAACTTTGAAATTAGCACGTCTTAATTTATTGGTGTTATACATATATATGCATGTTTTAAGGGCTTTATCTTATTTTGGAATAAAGCACCCGATCCTAACCTACACGTCTCTAGTGCAGTAGGGCAATTCTAAGAACAAGAACCATGTTATTATTTATATGCTCCCTTTTACCATTAACATTTAATGTATGTTATGCTATTTATAATTTGTTATTTATGTTATAAAATAGGCTTAATCCTCATATTAGTCCCTGTCTTTGTGTCGCCGTTTGAACTAGGTCCCTGATCGGAAAAATTTGTGGATTAAATCCCTCTCTTTTAAAAACGTATGGAGCAAGTCCTCGCCGGAGTCCGGAGCTCCGACGAGTGATGATGTAGCGTGCTGACTGTGTAAATGATGCTTACGTGGATTTTAAAAATAAATAAAAAATAAAAAACAAATTACATATCAGAAAATTAAATTAAATTAATAAAATTAAAACCCCAATTTTTTTTAAAACAATTCAACCCTCTCAATTTTTTACTTCTTAATCTTTTACTTCAGGGTACTTTAATTAACAAATTTTCTCCACCTTCTCATCTTTCTCCCTCCCCCATCATACCTACCCACCATATCATCTTCAACAACATATCATCTGAAATCATTCATCTTCATCTTTGTCTCATCACCCTTCATCAATTTTGGCCAGACATCATCAACTCAACCTCCACCATCAAACCCCACAACCAGATAAGGTAAAATCAATAATTAAAATACCCTAAATTATTCATATATCTAAAATAAAGGTACTGGCATAAGGGAAAAAACCAATTTGAAGGGAATAAACCAGAAGATAAATATTCAAAGCCAGTGGGAGATGAAGGCGTAAGGGCAAAACCCAATTTTGCTAAGTTTGACTTTAAAGTTGCAAGCTTTATTTCCATGGGCATAAAAAATAGTGGGAGAGGAGATGAAGGCGGTTGAGGCTTGGTCGCTTGGATCTTGTTAACCAGACCTTAATTTTGATCTTGCAAATCATAAAATCAACTCATGCACACAAGTAGGAGAAAACCACCATTTGTTCAATTAAAAGGAAACCCAGAACAAGCATTAAGAACCCAGAACAGTGCACAAACCAACAGAGGAAACCCAGAACAAGGATTCAAAACCCAGACACACATGGGTATTGCTGCAGCCTGCTTGATCTTCTACCCACCTCACTGCAACCCCATCCACCGCAACCCATAAGGGTTTTGTTCTTTCCTCCTTGCACATATCTGGGTTCATCTTCGATGAAGACGCAGCTCACGACAGAGGTCTGGGTGATGGTCGCGACTGTTGGCGCAGCGGTGCACAGGTCCTAGGTCTCTTCGATCTGGGTCCGAATGGTGGGGCGTGGGTGCGATGGTACCTGAAGGCGAAGGGAAGAGAAACGAGAAACCACGCTTTTCTGAGGGCTCCGATCTGCCTCCATGAAACCAAACCCATAAGCTACCTCCGCCGCTCCTTGCCCAGATCTGACGATTCACCACCACCGCGAAGTCGCCAACCAACACCACTCGCCATTTCCTTTCACTTTTTCCTTTTTTCTCTCACAGACAATCAGTTGCAGTCGGTTGCAGGTTTTCAGGGGTAGAAGGTGGGGGTTGCAGGTGGTGGTGGTGTCGTTTTCATGGGTCTTTGATGATGTTGATGGTGAAGAAGAAGATTAAGAAGATAAAGGAGAAGGAGATGAATTTGGGGGTTCTGGATGAATTAGGAAATTAGGTTTTTCTTTTTTTGAGAAGATGAAGGAGGAGATGAATTTCTGGGAAATTATGAGTTTTTTTTGGGAAATGAATTGCTTAATTTTGGGTTTTTTAATTAATTCGGGATTAGATTTTTTTAATTAATTTTGGGTTTTTAAATTAATTTATTTTCCTTATGTGTAATTTTTTTATTTTTTTTAATTCCACGTCAGTTTCATTAACACAGTCATCATGCCATTTCATCACTCGCCGGAGCTTCGAGCTCCGGCGAGGACTTGCTCCATACGTTTTTAAAAGAGAGGGATTTAAACCACAAAATTTTCCGATCAGGGACCTGGTTCGGACGACGACACAAAGATAGGGACTAATATGAGGATTAAGCCTATAAAATATAAGTCATAGAAAAAACCAGAATTACTGTAGCCAACACAGGGGTGGAACAGAGTAAGTTATATATATATAGGGATTGAAGATTTCGTTCATAATCCTTTGAAATTCAGAAGGGGCGTTCTTTAGCCCAAAAGGCATAACATTCCACTCATACTATTGTCTACATTGATGATGTTCTGATCTTTTCTCAAACCATAGATCAACATTTCAAACATCTCAATACTTTCATCTCCGTTATCAAAAGGAATGGCCTAGCTGTATCCAAAACAAAGGTCAGTTTATTCCAAACCAAAATTAGATTCCTTGGCCACAACATTTATCAAGGAACTATCATCCCAATCAATAGAGCCATTGAGTTCACCGATAAATTTCCTGATCAAATCATAGACAAAACCCAATTACAAAGGTTCTTGGGATGTCTCAATTATGTTGCGGACTTCTGTCCTCAACTCAGCACCATAATCAAACCCCTTCATGATAGACTCAAGAAGGATCCTCCACCTTGGTCTGATATTCATACCAACGTGGTCAAACAAATCAAACTGCGTGTCAAGAATCTCCCTTGTCTTTATCTCCCTAATCCTCAAGCTTTCAAGATTATTGAAACTGATGCCTCTGATATTGGCTTTGGTGGTATTTAGAAACAAAAGGTTTTGGACAAAGAACAAATTATTGCTTTTACTTCAAAACATTAGAACCCTGCTCAGCAGAATTATTCTACTGTCAAAAAAGAAGTTTTAGCAATCGTTTTATCTATTTCAAAATTTCAATCTGACTTGATTAATCAAAAATTCTTAGTCCGTATGGACTGCAAATCTGCAAAAGAAATCTTACAAAAAAATTTCAAAAACTTAGCTTCAAAACATATCTTTGCCAGATGGCAAGCTATTTTAAGCGTTTTTGACTTTGATATTGAATATATAAAAGGATCTACCAATTCTCTCCCTGATTTTCTTACTCGTGAGTATTTGCAGGGAAGATCATAAGATGTCCTCCAGAGGAGGATCCTCCTCCTCCCGAGGAAGAGGAAGAGGCAAAGAAAAGAGCAAAGGTATTATTATCTCTGACTCTTTAATCTTATCTGGGCCCACTGCCCATCAATCTGGACCCACTGTCCAAAAAACTGAGCCCACTGCTCAAGCCCAATCTCCTCAACCCAAACAAACCAAAGCAGATTATGCTTTGCCAATTGAAACCCTTCTTGCTTTTCAACAATCAGGCCTGAACGAAGTTCCCCAAGGCCTTGTTAATCTTCCAAAAAAGACCTGGGCCAGCATCACTGAGGAAGATGTTGACCAAGATCTCCCATCTCTCCAATCCATTATTGAGAAAACCAGTAACCTTGCAACTCATTCTGGAAAAAATCCTGTTGTTGCTCAATCCGGTCGACCTAACCCAAATTCTGGATATTTGACCAAAACAATCTCCAAATTCCAAACCTTGATTGAACCGGAATGGTGGGACCATTCAGGAGGAGCTAACCTCGCCAATAAAATTGGTACTAAACTCTTCCCTGGTCATCTTGATCCCATCCACCCAAATAAAATCCAGAGATTCTATGAGTTTATCCTGGTAGATACAAACAGTGTGGAAATCAAGCATTTTAGGGATAAAAATGACAACTCCCTAATTACCCATTCTACACTCCAAATTCTCCGTGTCCTTCGTCCCACTGACTTTGGACCCAATCCAAACAAATACAAAAAATTTTCCCAGAATTTTGACCCAATAGGTTTTAATTATTGGGATTACATCAAAGCCTGGGATTTTACAATCCTTGGCCTGCAAAACCAAAATTTTAAACATTCTTGGCTCATCTACTTCAAATGGACCAACAAATATTCTTTTCCAATTTGGTTTCATTCCTGGTGGAACTTCTTTGGACCAACTACTGAAATCTTCCCCCCTGAAGTCTTGGAGGGATACAATCTTTTCCTAAAACATTGGAACAAAGAGTTAAACAATTACCCTGATTGTTTAAAATTTTACACAATCTTTTCCCTTTCTTGGGTATTTTCTTGGCGGTATGGTCTTAAGGCCAAACCCCAACCTATTCTCAACAAGCAAGCCCTTATCAAGTGGTGGAAGATTTTTGATGCTTCCAAAGCTTACAAGGATAAGGTAATTCAATGGTTCAAAAACAATCAAAATTGTCTTAAACATGCTAGTCCGCAATCCAGTCTCTTGCTCAATCAAAAGGCCCACATCACAGCGGCCCTTGCAGGAGCTTCCTCGGAAGAAGACTTGCTAAGAAATCTCTAATCTGCTCTTCAATTATTAAAAGAGCCAAAAGAACAGGGCCCATCCTCAAAGGCCCCCCAACTCAAAATCTCCGAGCCATCCTCTTTTGGGTCGTCAGATTTTGTTCAAACCTCAGAATCAGATGATGATGACTTCTGCTAAAGTAGTTTTGTCGTCTTGTAATCATTTAAATTTTGTAATAATTCTATCTCAATTATTGTAATCCACTGTAGCAACAGTAGAACTTTTTACTGTAGTAAATAGTACCCGTCAAATAGTACCGTCTACCGGAACTATTCAACCGGAACTATTCAAACAGTGTCCAATCTTTTTCTTTAAATAGGCTTGCTCTGAACCTTGTTAATCGGAGTTTGGTAAGAGCTTAGATAGAGAGTTTAGAGAGAGAAACACTGAGAGAGCTCCGATTGTAAGTTCTCCTTCTGTTTTCCTTTCTTCAATCTTGTAAAAGTTCTCCTTCAGTTTTTCAATCTATATATGTAATATTGTTTTAAATATTTTGTTTTATGTTTCCGTTCATGGAAGGCTGAGCCTCCTGTTTTAATTTCAGTCTTTTAATTTCCTGTTTTTAATTTCTGCTATAAGCCCCTGCAAGGTGGCGTCCTACTTCTCTTAATCCTCTTCTCATCCCCCTCCTTCTGCTTCCGAACCCTTCTTGGTATCAGAGCCTGATGGGGAAGTAGGAACATGCTAAATATGTTAGATATAAGTTGTTTCTCTGCTTTGTTCTTTTATAATTAAGCACTACGGATCTGGACCTGGACTGGTAGTACACTTTGAACTAAACTAAAATGAAAGCTTTTTTGTAAACCTTCTAGGATTATTACTATTCAGACTTATGATCATCTCTGCAGCGGAGGCGTTGAAGGCAGTAAGTCCCTGTGTGGCAGTAAGTCTATATTGGCCATACTACAGACATGATTTGTTAAGTTCTGAATATTTTTAATGTCCTTGTTTAGTTTCCTTTTGTGGTGGCTTAAGTCTGATCCTGATTATACTGCTCAACTATTATAGAACAACACAGAACATAACTTATACTTCTAATTTATTTATCTGTTTCTATAGAACCAGGTGATGGCGATGATACTTACGGGTGAGGAAGATTTGTCTTTCTTGATGCTTCGCTCTTTTTCCTCCAAGCTTTCTTTCAAATCTTCCCAACCCTCTTCTTCTTCTATTGATCATCATCATCAAACCAATCAATTGAAATCCGTCTTCAAAGAAGAAATTCATTTTGAAGACATCAATCAAGATCTCGATAACTGGGAAATTCCAAAAATCTCTCATACTGAGATCTATAAACCAAACGGATCCTTTTTCAAAAGATCAGATTTCATCATCAAAACCGTTGAGCAAACGTATAAGCTCAGATCTGATGATGAAGAAATCCATCTGCTTTCCGAGAAAAGCGTCAAAGAACACATCAGCAAGAACTTCAACTATCTTCATATAGGTAGTGTTCAAGTTGGTCTCAAACCCCTGACTAGGAAGTCTCTTGACATCGCTGTACTTCTTTGTCTTAGGGATATTAGACATAATCGGTTTCATGACTCCCTCTTAGGCACAGTTGAGACTAGCCTAAGTAATGGACCAATCTTTTTCAATTGTTTCCCAGATCTAACTGTCAGTCTGGACGATAAAAACATCCTTGATGTTCTCTTCTTAAATATCAAGCTTCACGGCCTTGATATGAAGGATGATTCCATTCCTATCTCTTTAATCTACAGGGTTCAATACAAGGTAATGAACTCTATCAAATCTTATTTCTTGCGTACTAATTGTGAGAAATCTAGAGAAACCACCCTTTTTCTCACTGATTATGATAAGGCCAATGTTATTGTGCCTAAAACTATCCAATGGAGCGATATCACCCTTCCTGGGAAATGGTCTTTAGAGAAGGCTGCTCCTGCCCAACCTGTTGAAACCCCTGAGTTTCATGAGATCATTCAACACCAATATGGTCAAGTGGATCTTATCTTTGATAGAAGAAATTCTTTCTCTATCCCTAGATCTGTTAGGACTTCTTCAAACGATTTCCAATCAGCCATGTCCAGGAGATCCTTCTCTATGACTAAAAGGAACCAACCTGAGTCTAGTGCTCGTCCTTCATTTTCTCATGATGGATCAACTATCCATCTTGCAGGATATGTCAATTCTACTCCTGTCAAGACTACCTATGACAAGGGTGATGAAGATCATCAATCCACCTTATCTCCAACGTATTCTTCTCTAGAAACTGTAAGGCCCTAAGTCCAATTTGGAACAATTTTATGGAAGTTTGAATAAAATTGAGGTTTTAGCTAATGTTGGATAACTGGCAGATTAGAACTGTCAACTTGTGTGAATTTTTAGAGGGTCTTAACGACTTCATTTGGGAAAACTTTCTTCATGAGCGTTGTAGCCCTTTAAGTCTAGAAAATTCTCGAAGTGGAATCAGGTCATTCCGACCCTTGTAGCTCGAGAAATTCGAATTTTACCGAGTGTGGTTCTGGCAGTAAAGTGCCAGCGAATTAATTTGTGCATTTTTATTTTAATTCCGAATTTGGTTTGGTTATTTAATTAAAAAGAGTAGGTTTTTAATTAAATAAGACCTGGTTATGGTTTTTAATTAATTGGGTCAAAGGTGATGAGATTTGGGCTTGTAAAGGGAAAACCAAACCCTAACCCACTTGTGGTTTGCATGGGATTAAGGGGAAAACCCTATTTTCTTTCCCTCATTCAGAACAGAAAGGGAAAATACAGAAGAGAGAAAAGAGAGAACTCTAGAGAGAGAGAGAGCAAGGGGAGCCGCCGCCCAAGCCACCACCACCGCCGTGTAGCGCGCGCGAGAGGAGAACGACAAGGGGGAGAGTTTCGCGAGGAAGAAGGAAGAGAGAGGAACGAGGACAGCAGCGTTCTGGACTTTGTTTTCATCACCAAAGCTTCTTCTTTTCATCTAAATTCATTCAAAACCCGAGGTAAGGGCTGGTCCTAGGACTTGGGTAGTTTATTAGGGACTTGTTGCTATGTTTGTTTGTGAAGAATCTTGATTGTTGAGGGTTTGCATGAGGGTTTGGGTTGAAGGTTTGCTTGCTGTACTATTATCATATGAGACCTATGTGATTTGATTTTATTGCTGGAACATAGCTTAAAGCCTTGGGCTGAGATGGTTTATAGCTTAAACTAGAGGTGGAAGTTTCGCTGCCAGTTTCCTGTACTGGACAGCGGACTTCAGAGCCCCTTTTTACCTGTTTATGGTCATCAAATGAAAAAGTGATTAAAATGAAAGTTGTAGATTTTCGAAATATCTTTCCAGACATATAAAAATCATAATTTTTGGTTTAGTAATGTGATCTGGGGGTCGTGTTTAGTAACTGTCACACCTGCTGTCTTCCTGTTCCGGACAGTTAGCTTTAAGGCCTAATATCACCTAATTCTGGGACTCAAATGAACAAGTCTGTAACTAGAGAGTTGTAGATATTTAAAATAGCTTTCTAGAAAGGTATCATACGTGATTTTTGGTTGAAAGATGCATTCTGTGGCTCTATTTTTGTGAAAGTTGTTTCTGCTGTCAATATGTTGAAGTTGCGATGATATATTATGCATGAGTGAATGTTCTTGCGTTCCTTTACGTGGATTATATTTATTTTCTGAGTTAATGGTTCAAGGGTCGCTCACCTAGCCGTAATTCCCTTGTAACCCGTGAATGTTGTGTTGTGAAGGTTGTTGTATAAAGAGTATGATAAGACTCTAGGATTGATTTTAGAGACTTAACAAAGAGAAAAGTGTAATAAACTCGCTTGCAAGAAAATGTGAATAATTGGACATAGGTCTGGTGAGGACTATGGACCATGAGAACGATGGTACCTTGCACGCGAGGGTGTTTTGTGGGTTGTACGGTGAGTCCCCACGTGATTGGCTGACTGCGGTCGCCTTGTGATTCTGTGGACGGACGGTGAGTCTGGCGGACGGTGAGTCCCCCCACATGATTGAGGGTTGTACGGTGAGTCCCCTCCGAGATTTGTTCATCTGCGGATGATCGTGATTATGGCCATGGAAGTTTTGGTGGGTTGTGTGAAGTGAGATTCCGTTAGTAACTGACTCTTTCCCATAAAAGACATATAATGTACTTATATTATATATGTTGTTGTTGATTTTGTCATTATCATTCTTTTGTTGGACCTGACCCTGCTTGTTTGCTATGTGTTTGTTTGGGGGGGGTAGATGGTCGTGAAGATAATGGCGATGACTCATTCTTGGGAGTTGATGCTACGTGACGTGCCAATACTGGAGGACGACTACACTTTAGAGGAAGAGGAAGAGGCTAAGGAATAGGGTTTGGGTTGAGAGTCTTTTGTTTTCTGTTGGGGTTGAGAGTTTCCGAAGTGTTGGTATCGAACAATTTTATTGCTTAAATTCGAATGAACAAGTTTTGATGTAATCTTTATTTTCATTCAGGCCTTTGTTTCGTACTCTTTACAGTTGGTTATTTAAAAAGTTTTACGAAGTTGGTTACTTCCGCGTGTTTTTGGAAAGGTTATGTTTCAAGAGTTTTTGTAAGATGAAAGGTTTGTCATTAATTGAAGATTAATAAGTGAATCGACGAAAACTCTTTACGAAAATTGGTTAATTAGTTACTGTGTAACACTCGAGAAATCGGGGCGTTACATTGTGGTATCAGAGCTCCGGTTGAGAAACCAGAGCACTAAGGGTTTTGGGCTTACGAGTTTCCGAACTCGTTGATGTTTTTGTTTTTGATAAAGATGTTTTCAAAGCTTCACGGTGAGATTGGGTAGACTTGTTTGCTAAGATGTTTGCTTGGCTGTGAGATTGTCTGTAGTTAGTATCATTGTCGTGATACTTGAGACTAAGTGTTTGATTATATTAAGATGTTTGAACTCTGAGATCGATTGATGGAATGTCAATCGAAGGAAGAGTGGGCTTTGGAATCCCTTTTGCGCCCAAGGTGTACGCCTGTGTGCGTTTGTGTGCACCAGTGCTGTTGGTGAAGCAGAAGGATGGAAGGTCCAGACTATGTGTGGACTACCGACAACTCAACAAAGTGACCGTGAAGAATCGTTATCCGATGCCTCGGATAGATGATTTGATGGATCAACTTCGGGGTGCTGTTGTTTTCTCGAAGATAGATCTGAAGTCAGGATATCACCAAATCCGTGTCAAGGAGGCTGACATACAGAAAACCGCATTCAGAACTCGTTATGGGCATTATGAGTATCTCGTGATGCCATTTGGAGTTACAAATGCACCCGCAGTATTTATGGACTACATGAACAGAGTGTTCAGGCCATTCCTAGACAAGTTCGTGGTGGTGTTCATTGACGATATTTTGATTTACTCGAAGAGTAAAGAAGAACACGAAGAGCATTTGCGTCAAGTGCTAGGAGTATTGCGAGAGAAACAGCTATATGCTAACGGCTCAAAGTGTGAGTTCTGGATGGAGGAGGTGAAATTTTTGGGGCATGTCATATCAAGTCAGGGTGTGGCAGTGGACCCTAGCAAGATCGAGACGATTCTGTCATGGGAGCAACCTAAGACGGCAAGCGACATCAGAAGCTTTGTTGGGCTTGCTGGCTACTATAGACGATTCGTCAAAGATTATGCAAAGTTGACTTCGCCGTTGACCCAGTTGACAAAGAAGAATCAACCGTTTGCATGGACGGAGAAGTGTGAGGCTAGTTTCCAGGAAATGAAGAAGCGACTGACTACTGCACCGATACTAGCTTTACCCAAGGAAGGAGAACCATATGACGTTTATTGTGACGCTTCACACAATGGGTTGGGTTGTGTAATGATGCAGGAGAAGAAAGTGATTGCTTATGCCTCGCGACAGTTGAAGATTCATGAGAAGAATTATTCTACGCATGATTTGGAGTTGGCTGCTATAGTATACGCTCTCAAGATTTGGAGACATTACCTGTATGGCAGTACGTTCACGATCTACAGTGATCACAAGAGTCTGAAGTATTTGTTTGATCAGAAGGATCTGAACATGAGGCAACGAAGGTGGATGGAATTTCTTCAGGATTACGAGTTTGACCTACAGTATCATCCGGGGAAAACTAATGTGGTAGCTGACGCTCTTAGTCGAAAGGTTATACATGTATCCTCGTTGATGGTCAAGGAGTTAGAATTATTGGAGGCGTTCCGAGATCTGAGTTTGGATGTGAAGATAGCTCCCGGGAAACTTAGTTTCGGGATGGTGACGGTGTCGAGTGGGCTCTTGGATGAGATCAAATCGAAGCAAGAGACTGATGAAGGATTACTTGAGTGGCGCAAACTAGTTACTCAAGGGAAGGCACCGGAGTTCGCTATCGGAAACGATAACATACTGCGTTGCAAGGGACGGGTTTGTGTACCCAATGACGCAGCTATGCGAAGATTAATCTTGGATGAAGGTCACAAGAGCAGGTTGAGCATTCACCCGGGGATGAACAAGATGTATCAAGACCTGAAGGTTCATTTCTGGTGGCCTGGAATGAAGAAACAAGTAGCTGAGTATGTGTCGACATGCTTGACTTGTCAGAAGGCTAAGGTGGAACATCAGAAGCCAGCAGGAAAACTACAGTCGTTGGATGTTCCGGAGTGGAAATGGGATAGCATCTCTATGGACTTCGTGACGGCGTTACCCCTAACACGAAGAAGATTTGATGCAATTTGGGTAGTGGTTGATCGACTGACGAAGACCGCTCACTTCGTGCCGATCAATCTGAACTACAAGGTGGAGAGACTAGCAGAAATCTACATCGCGGAGATTGTTCGTCTGCATGGTGTACCGTCTAGCATTGTGTCGGACAGAGACCCGAGGTTTACCTCACGTTTCTGGGGGGCTTTGCAACAAGCTTTGGGAACCAAGCTGAGATTGAGTTCCGCTTATCATCCACAGACGGATGGGCAAACCGAGAGGACCATCCAATCCTTGGAGGATTTGCTAAGATCTTGTGTGCTGGATCACAAAGGCAGCTGGGATGAGATGTTGCCATTGATCGAGTTCACTTACAACAACAGCTTTCATGCAAGCATAGGGATGGCCCCTTATGAAGCATTGTATGGTCGGAGGTGCCGTACACCCTTGTGCTGGCATCAAGATGGGGAGAACTTGATTGTTGGACCTGAATTAGTTCAGAAAACCACAGAAGAGGTGAAGCGAATCCAAGAGAAGATGAGGGTTTCGCAGAGTCGTCAGAAAAGTTATGCTGACAATCGCAGGAAGGAGTTGGAGTTTCAAGCTGGAGATCATGTCTTCTTACGGGTTACCCCGATGACAGGTGTCGGAAGGGCGATCAAGTCTAAGAAGCTTACTCCAAAATTCATTGGACCGTACCAGATAACAGAACGAGTTGGGCCAGTGGCGTATAGGATTGCGTTGCCGCCTTTTCTATCCAACATCCATGACGTTCTTCATGTGTCGCAGTTGCGGAAGTACATGGCAGATGATTCGCATGTGATTACGCCAGACGATAAACAACTGAGAGATGATCTGACAATGGAGGTGCCACCCATCAAGATCGTCGATCGAAGTATAAAGCGCTTAAGAAATAAGGAGGTACCTTTAGTGAAGATCGTGTGGAACCAGGAGACCGGTGACGCGACCTGTGAGTTAGAGGATAAGATGCGGGAGTCACACCCCGATTTGTTTGTAAACCCTTAAGTTTCGAGGGCGAAACTATTTTAAGGGGGGTGGTATTGTAAGGCCCTAAGTCCAATTTGGAACAATTTTATGGAAGTTTGAATAAAATTGAGGTTTTAGCTAATGTTGGATAACTGGCAGATTAGAACTGTCAACTTGTGTGACTTTTTAGAGGGTCTTAACGACTTCATTTGGGAAAACTTTCTTCATGAGCGTTGTAGCCCTTTAAGTCTAGAAAATTCTCGAAGTGGAATCAGGTCATTCCGACCCTTGTAGCTCGAGAAATTCGAATTTTACCAAGTGTGGTTCTGGCAGTAAAGTGCCAGCGAATTAATTTGTGCATTTTTATTTTAATTCCGAATTTGGTTTGGTTATTTAATTAAAAAGAGTAGGTTTTTAATTAAATAAGACCTGGTTATGGTTTTTAATTAATTGGGTCAAAGGTGATGAGATTTGGGCTTGAAAAGGGAAAACCAAACCCTAACCCACTTGTGGTTTGCATGGGATTAAGGGGAAAACCCTATTTTCTTTCCCTCATTCAGAACAGAAAGGGAAAATACAGAAGAGAGAAAAGAGAGAACTCTAGAGAGAGAGAGAGCAAGGGGAGCCGCCGCCCAAGCCACCACCACCGCCGTGTAGCGCGCGCGAGAGGAGAACGACAAGGGGGAGAGTTTCGCGAGGAAGAAGGAAGAGAGAGGAACGAGGACAGCAGCGTTCTGGACTTTGTTTTCATCACCAAAGCTTCTTCTTTTCATCTAAATTCATTCAAAACCCGAGGTAAGGGCTGGTCCTAGGACTTGGGTAGTTTATTAGGGACTTGTTGCTATGTTTGTTTGTGAAGAATCTTGATTGTTGAGGGTTTGCATGAGGGTTTGGGTTGAAGGTTTGCTTGCTGTACTATTATCATATGAGACCTATGTGATTTGATTTTATTGCTGGAACATAGCTTAAAGCCTTGGGCTGAGATGGTTTATAGCTTAAACTAGAGGTGGAAGTTTCGCTGCCAGTTTCCTGTACTGGACAGCGGACTTCAGAGCCCCTTTTTACCTGTTTATGGTCATCAAATGAAAAAGTGATTAAAATGAAAGTTGTAGATTTTCGAAATATCTTTCCAGACATATAAAAATCATAATTTTTGGTTTAGTAATGTGATCTGGGGGTCGTGTTTAGTAACTGTCACACCTGCTGTCTTCCTGTTCCGGACAGTTAGCTTTAAGGCCTAATATCACCTAATTCTGGGACTCAAATGAACAAGTCTATAACTTGAGAGTTGTAGATATTTAAAATAGCTTTCTAGAAAGGTATCATACGTGATTTTTGGTTGAAAGATGCATTCTGTGGCTCTATTTTTGTGAAAGTTGTTTCTGCTGTCAATATGTTGAAGTTGCGATGATATATTATGCATGAGTGAATGTTCTTGCGTTCCTTTACGTGGATTATATTTATTTTCTGAGTTAATGGTTCAAGGGTCGCTCACCTAGCCGTAATTCCCTTGTAACCCGTGAATGTTGTGTTGTGAAGGTTGTTGTATAAAGAGTATGATAAGACTCTAGGATTGATTTTAGAGACTTAACAAAGAGAAAAGTGTATTAAACTCGCTTGCAAGTAAATGTGAATAATTGGACATAGGTCTGGTGAGGACTATGGACCATGAGAACGATGGTACCTTGCACGCGAGGGTGTTTTGTGGGTTGTACGGTGAGTCCCCACGTGATTGGCTGACTGCGGTCGCCTTGTGATTCTGTGGACGGACGGTGAGTCTGGCGGACGGTGAGTCCCCCCACATGATTGAGGGTTGTACGGTGAGTCCCCTCCGAGATTTGTTCATCTGCGGATGATCGTGATTATGGCCATGGAAGTTTTGGTGGGTTGTGTGAAGTGAGATTCCGTTAGTAACTGACTCTTTCCCATAAAAGACATATAATGTACTTATATTATATATGTTGTTGTTGATTTTGTCATTATCATTCTTTTGTTGGACCTGACCCTGCTTGTTTGCTATGTGTTTGTTTGGGGGGGGTAGATGGTCGTGAAGATAATGGCGATGACTCATTCTTGGGAGTTGATGCTACGTGACGTGCCAATACTGGAGGACGACTACACTTTAGAGGAAGAGGAAGAGGCTAAGGAATAGGGTTTGGGTTGAGAGTCTTTTGTTTTCTGTTGGGGTTGAGAGTTTCCGAAGTGTTGGTATCGAACAATTTTATTGCTTAAATTCGAATGAACAAGTTTTGATGTAATCTTTATTTTCATTCAGGCCTTTGTTTTGTACTCTTTACAGTTGGTTATTTAAAAAGTTTTACGAAGTTGGTTACTTCCGCGTGTTTTTGGAAAGGTTATGTTTCAAGAGTTTTTGTAAAATGAAAGGTTTGTCATTAATTGAAGATTAATAAGTGAATCGACGAAAACTCTTTACGAAAATTGGTTAATTAGTTACTGTGTAACACTCGAGAAATCGGGGCGTTACAGAAACCCCTGGAAAGACTTCTGATTTCATTGGAGCTATCACTACCGAATTTGTCATTGACAAAGAAAGTATCCGAGCAGACTTTTACTCTGATGTTCGGACAAAACAAAGAGAATGGTTCTTTGCAAATTATCAGGGTAAAAAGAGAAAGAAAATCCAAGATAAATTCTATGGGTTTCTGGAACAAACCCAGCAAAACCTCTTCTTCTTCGACTGGTTTCAATCTTATGCCATTAAGAAGAAAATCTCTTATCCTTACCAAGTTGACATGATTAAGTGGCAGCTTAAGGATGGAAAAGAAACTCTTTCAAACCTACCTCCTAAAACTCCTTTCCTCCTTAAAGGAGCTCAATCTACACCTGTCTTGGCTTCTCCCTTCAAAACTAGGGAAGAAGAAGGTGAGGTCACCAGCAAGGACATCAAAGACCTCATGGAACAAGCCAATTATACTAACAAGTATCTTCAGACCCTTGGAGAATCTCATTGACATGATGATTCTTCTAGAAAAGGAAAAGGAAAGGTCAAGGCTGAACCTTCCTCTGATCTTGATATCCCTAAAGGATGTCAACTGGAGAAACCTCTTTTCAAACCTTTCCAAATCAGTAACCGATCTAGGCACTCTGCTCAATCTCTTCGTGCCAAAAATGAATCTGACAATGAGCTTCTCCAAAAGGTTGTTGAGCAACTGAAGCTTCTTAATCAAGTGATTCCTGATACTCCGGTTCCAGAAGATCCTATTCCGGAAGCAGTCTCCGTTCCTGCTCCTCCAAAAGCTTCTGAAACTTTAATCCGTCGGACTTCTACTCGTAATGCCTCTACTTCTTTAAACAATATTGAAGACGGAAAGGTTGAGTCTGATTCTGATATTCAATCTGTTAAGTCTGATGTTCAATCTGTCCAGAGCATTCCTATCAACACTGTTATTCACAATTCTAGGAATGAGTGGAGAAAAGAAACCAATCTCTATTATCTGTAACACCCCGATTTCGGTGGCGTCACTTTAGTAACTAAAAAGGAATTAATGCGGAAAAAACGTGTATATATTTTTTTTTCGATAATAATGTAGACAAGACTGAAATGAATAGAACGCAAATGCGAAAGGCAACAGGACTAATATACAATAATAATTGCAGCCCCCGCTGTAAGTAGCTAACCACGTCACGAGTAAACCTCCAGTGACGGAAAGTAGTAGAAAGTAGCGCCCGTAGGCAAAAGGTACAAACCAAAAGAAAGGTCAAGTGTTCGCAACACTATCCCTCAAAAATGAGAATAAGCTGGCCCATCGGCCTAAAACAAGACCTCCTAAGTCCAACCAACTCTCTGTGATTCCCGAAAAGAAACCACACAAAAAGCTATCGGCGGGAAACTACCCTGTTCCCAAAGAAAAACAAATGATGTTCAGAGCTAAGACTCTACTCCTACACTAATCCCATCTCGAGGAGCTCACACCAGCACTAAAACCTACATGCTAGCATGATCGTCGTCCGAATCTGAATCCAGAACGACCTAGTCTATGTACACCATCCGTCCTCCTCTCGCGACCGCGATGCGCTCTTGTTCCAGCCTTTCAACCCTAGTTCCCCCCGAAGGGTGAACCGTCGTGAACCAGCCCGCCAAAGACATCTGACAAAGGGCGTTTGTCCGCCAAAGCACACACAGAAGACGCGAGGGTCAACTCCAAAGAATTATGTAAATAATAGCACCGATAGATACAGATAATAGAATAGCCACTTAGGCTTATAGCTAGGGATAACATCCTAGGGTTGCATATTCCACAATGAATGTAACGACAATAATAACAAATAGCATGCATCAAATAGAATTAACAATTATCAATCACACTCAGCAACTAAGTCAGTATGCATGTTGCATGAAATGATATGACGGTTAACCCAGTTAACCAATGCATTCCGGAAAATGGATGGACATCAAACGGATCAGCCCTAACACCAGCCACGGTGGGACCATTTCGGCCCGCGTGCCTCTTACACCACACAAAGGTAGTCAGATCAGCCGTAACCCGTAGGTCTGCCATTTCGGTCTGCTGCAAGAGTCGTCTACAAACGCTCTTACACGGCATTCCGGGTCTTATGACCATTTTGGAAACCGACGAGGTCCAGAGTACGTCCTGTGTTAATACCTCATTAATGTTGCATGAATGCAGGATGATTAGTCAAACAACGTCTCCGAATCTCACTCGACACGTCGCCACGTGTTCTAGCTAAATCAATGTCTCTAAAAACTTACCCTAAGGTAACAGTCGATTCTGCGACAAAAGACACTTCTTCACAACAACACATAACTCATGATGATCTCCAAATCATCCGACTCATCTCAATCCGATGGTCAAAACTGCTCAACGAGCAAGAGTATCAACATACTCGGAAACTATCAATTTCCCGGACTTATCCCCATGATAGTCCAACAACACAGCTGCTCCAACAGCACAAGAGTATCCCGCATTCACAAGGTCTCACGCCTCAGTGAAGCTTCATGTTGTTCACGAGGTCTCACGCCTCAGTGAAGATCCATGCTTTCCACAAGGTCTCACGCCTCAGTGGAGTATCACGCATTCACAAGGTCTCACGCCTCAGTGAAGCTTCTCGGCTCATCCCTTGGATGGCTAAACAAACTGCTCAACGAGCGAAGGAGTATCAACATACTCAGAACTTACCAATCTCCCCAACACTTGGATCTGACGACACTTCTCGTTTTCCAAAAACTAAGATTTGCTTCCTAAGCTTCCTTTCGAGTTTATAATCCTTATTTGAAGATTTAGAGGTTGTTTAATGTCTTATGAGTTTTCTTTGCAAAATAATATCCTTTTAGTCTTATCGCAAAATATTATAAGTTCTCGGGATCTCCTAATCCCCAAATGACACCAGAGAATGTCTCGATCCATGAAACACCATAACAAGGCCCGAATCTCATTCGTCCTATCAAACTTTCTCAAAACTCTCAAAATAAAATCGGCATGACCTGCCCGCTATTCTCACTTTTCAGAAACACAGATATCATTGCAAAGCATAATTAACTCAGCACAATCAACCAACATGTCATATATCAACATTTTCTAGAATAATCACATAGCACTTAGCATATAAAGCATGCACCACACATCCTAGATTACCAACATAGCACATAGCATGTAAGTCAATCTCAAAAACAGTCAGTAGATGGATCATCTACATTGTCAGCCGAAGCCTCAGAAAACATTTTTCCAATCAAACACAACCAAGTGCATAAACAGTAAACAATGTCGAAAGCATCGACCCTAAGCATTAACTAGAGATTCAGTGAGAAGCCCTCACCTGAAGATTCTCCAGGATGATCTTCTAACACTTCTTCACAATCAAAGCCTTGCTCCTCTGGGAATTTCTCAAAATCACCTTTAGAGCAAAACCACAGAAATACTATCAGAATCTATCGGAAACTAAGCTATCAATACTTACTAAGGTTACACGAAGTAGTACATACTCCGAGGTACGATAATCTAGCGCGAAAGGACAAGTTTTCGAAAAAGGAATTTTCCTCCTCCTCCCCTAAAGGGCTCGGCCACTTTTGGTAATTGTGGGGCTCGATTTTTCTTCGATCAAACTTGGTTCCTATGCTATCATTAGCCGTAACTAAGGGTATTCTGAACTCGGAAAAATTATCGGATCGAAAACTGTCGCAGGGGTATTTTGGTCATGACAAGTGCTGGATTGAATATCTTTTAAAATATTTTCAATCCTAGATTTGACTAAAGATTGTTGTAATTGAACTTCAATATTTTTGTAAGAGATTTCTTCTTTGAGGAAATTGATTTGCTTCGCTTTGTAAGATATAATATTCAGAGTCTTAACAAAGGGAGGTTTAGAGAATTTAAAAACAATTGGTTGTCCAAGATGCTGGACAGTGATGCCTTTCTCATCAGTGGTGTAAGGGAAGAGCTTTTTTATGAAAGGAGTCCCAATAATGACCTTGTTGTTTAAATTTCTGACTAACATAAAGGAAGTTTCAATTTCAAGACTATCATTTTTTATAATAGCCGAGGGGATCTTATATTTGATTATTAGTTTAGAACCTTCAACAACACTGAGTTTCTCAGTTGTTTTTTCAAAATATCTGGTGGGAATGAGTCCCTCAGAAATACAACTGGAATCAGCACCAGTGTCAAAGAGTGCTGGAGTTTCTAAAATAAAATCTCCTCTAAGGATCTTAATATTGATATAAAATTTCTGAATGGTGACATATATATATATATATATATATATAGTTATTTAGATGGTTGTACTACTTCGGAGTATGTACTACTTCGGAGTATGTACTACTTCGTGTAACCTTAGTAAGTATTGATAGCTTAGTTTTCGATAGATTCTGATAGTATTTCTGTGGTTTTGCTCTAAAGGTGATTTTGAGAAATTCCCAGAGGAGCAAGGCTTTGATTGTGAAGAAGTGTTAGAAGATCATCCTGGAGAATCTTCAGGTGAGGGCTTCTCACTGAATAAATATATAAAATTTAAACTTGACTGGCACTATTTGCTACAGTAGGACGGAAATAACTTCTAATTAGAGTTATTTAGATCCTCTGATTAACAGAGAAATAACTTCTCATTTTCCCTGCAAATACTCCCTTGTTTAGCAGGTATTACCAAGAGTTATTTCTCTTAATCCTCTTCTCAACCCCTAACCAGGAAATCTCTTGACATCGCTGTACTCCTTTGTCTAAGGGATGTTAGACATAATCAATTCCATGACTCCCACTTAGGAACGGTTGAAACCAGCCTGAGTAATGGACCAATCTTTTTCAATTGCTTCCCAGATCTAACTGTTAGTCTGGAAGATAAAAACATCCTTGATGTCCTCTTCCTAAATATCAAGCTTCACGGCCTTGATATGAAGGAGGATTCCATTCCCATCTCCTTAATCTACAGGGTTCAATACAAGGTAATGAACTCCATCATATAGGTAGTGTTCAAGTTGGTCTTAAACCCCTAACCAGGAAATCTCTTGACATCGCTGTACTCCTTTGTCTTAGGGTGTTAGACATAATCAATTCCACGACCCCCTCTTGGTATCAGAGCCTGATGGGGAAGTAGGGACATGCTAAATATGTTAGATATAAGTTATTTCTCTGTTCTGTTCTTATATAATTAAGCACTATGGTCGGGATCTGGACTGGTAGTACACTTTGAACTAAACTAAAATGAAAGCTCTTTTGAAAACCTTCTAGGATTATTACTATTCAGACTTATGATCAACTCTGCAGCGGAGGCGTTGAAGGCAGTAAGTCCCTGTGTGGCAGTAAGTCTATATTGGCCATACTACAGACATGTTATTAAGTTCTGAATATTTTTAATGTCCTTGTTTAGTTTCTTTTTGTGGTGGCTTAAGTCTGATCCAGATCTATACTGCTCAACTATTAAGAACAACGCAGAACCTAACTTATATTTCTAATTTATTTATCTGTTTCTATAGAACCAGGTGATGGCGATGATACTTACGGGTGAGGAAGATCTATCTTTCTTGATGCTTCGCTCTTTCTCTTCTAAGCTTTCTTTCAGATCTTCCCAACCCTCTTCTTCTTCTATCGATCATCCTCATCAATCCAATCAATTATCCAAATCTGTCTTCAAAGAAGAAATTCATTTTGAAGATATCAATCAAGATCTTGACAACTGGGAAATTCCAAAAATTTCTCATGCTGAGATCTACAAACCAAACGGATCCTTTTTCAAACGATCAGATTTCATTATCAAAACCGTTGAGCAAACCTACAAGCTCAGATCTGATGATGAAGAAATCCATCTGCTTTCCGAGAAAAGCATCAAAGAACATATCAGCAAGAACTTCAACTATCTTCATATAGGTAGTGTTCAAGTTGGTCTTAAACCCCTAACCAGGAAATCTCTTGACATCGCTGTACTCCTTTGTCTTAGGGATGTTAGACATAATCAATTCCATGACTCCCTCTTAGGAACGGTTGAAACCAGCCTGAGTAATGGACCAATCTTTTTCAATTGCTTCCCAGATCTAACTGTTAGTCTGGAAGATAAAAACATCCTTGATGTCCTCTTCCTAAATATCAAGCTTCACGGCCTTGATATGAAGGAGGATTCCATTCCCATCTCCTTAATCTACAGGGTTCAATACAAGGTAATGAACTCCATCAAATCTTATTTCTTGCGAACCAATTGTGAGAAATCCGGGGAAACAACTCTTTTCCTTACAGATTATGATAAGGCAAACGTTATTGTTCCCAAAACCATCCAATGGAGTGATATCACCCTTCCAGAAAAATGGTCTTTGGAAAAGGCTACTCCAGCCCAACCTGTTGAAACTCCTGAGTTTCGTGAAATCATCCAACACCAATCTGGCCAAGTAGATCTCATCTTTGATAGGAGAAATTCCTTCTCTATCCCTAGATCTATTAGGACATCCTCAAATGATTTCCAATCCGCCATGTCTAGAAGATCTTTTTCTATGACTAGAAGGAACCAGCCTGAGTCTAGTGCTCGACCTTCCCTCTCTCATGACGGATCTACTATCCATTTAGCTGGATATGTCAATACTACTCCTGTCAAAACTACCTATGACAAGAGTAATGAAGATCATCAATCCACCTTATCTCCAACGTATTCTTCTCTAGAAACCCCTGGAGAGACTTCTTCTAATTTCATTGGAGCAATTACTTCCGAATTTGTCATTGACAAAGAAGGTATCCGAGCAGACTTTTACTCTGACCAATGGACTCAGCAAAGAAAATGGTTCTTGGCAAAGTATCAGGGTGAAAAGAGAAAGAAGATCCAAGAAAAATTCTATGGGTTCCTTGAGAAAACCTAGCAAAACATCTTCATTTTTGAATGGTTTCAAGATTACGCCTATAAGAATAGGAAATCTTACCCCTTCCAAGTTGGCATGATTAAATGGCAGCATAAGGATGGAAAAGAAACCCTTTCAAATCTAACTCCTAAAACTCCTTTTCTTCTTAAAGGAGCCCAATCTACACCTGTCCTAGCTTCTCCCTTCAAGACTAGGAAAGAAGAAGGTGATGTCACTGGTAAAGACATCAAAGACCTTCTGGAACAATCCAACTATACCAATAAGTATCTTCAAATTCTTGGAGAATCCCAATCGCAGGATTCCTCTTCCAGGAAAGGTAAAGAAAAGGTCAAGATCGAACCTTCCTCTTCTAATCCTGATATCCCTAAAGGATGTCAACTTGAGAAACCTCTTTTCAAACCTTTTCAAATCAGTAGCCGTTCCAGACACTCGGCTCAAACTCTTCGGGCTAAAAAGGAATCTGACAATGAGCTCCTCCAAAAGGTGGTTGAGCAACTTCAGCTTCTCAAACAAGTTGTCCCGGAAACGCCAACACCAACCCCGGAACCAACTTCTGAAACTATTTCCGATCCTACTGTTTCGGCTCCTGCTCCTCCTAAAGAGACTTTAATCCGCCGAACTTCTACTCGTAATACCTCTACTTCTTTAAACAATATTGAAGATGGTAAGGTTGAGTCTGATTCTGATATTCAATCTGATGATCAAACTGTCAAAAGTGTTCCTATCAACACTGTCATTCACAATTCTAAGAATCAGTGGAGAAAAGAAACCAAGCTCTATTATCCTAGAGCTACTGCTCCTGATCTTCTTTTAGAAGAGTCTTCAAACTTCAAAAGCTTCAGTGCCAACAATGTCTATGAATGGAACATTGATGGTGAAAATGAGTATGGTATCACCAAGATCCTCCAAAATATGACTATGGTAGCCACTGCCTATGTTACCGCCAACAATTGTCCTGAATCTCTTATAGTTGAAATTTTGGTTGCTGGTTTCTGTGGCCAGCTCAAAGGTTGGTGGGATAATTATCTCACTCAAGACGAAAAGGATCAGATCTTGACTGCTGTCAAGACTGATGAAGAAGGTAATCCTATCATGGAAGATGGCAAATTCATCTCTGATGCTGTCAACTCCTTAATCTTTACCATAGCCCAACATTTTGTTGGAGATCCTTCCCTCATCAAGGACAGATCTGGTGATCTTTTGTCCAATCTGAAGTGTAAATCTTTGGGTGATTTTAGATGGTATAAGGATACCTTCTTGACTAGGGTTTACACCCGAGAAGACAGCCAACAAGCTTTCTGGAAAGAGAAATTCCTGGCCGGTCTTCCTAAATCTTTTGGCGACAAAGTTCGTGAGAAACTTAGAAGCCAAAATCCGGGGGGAGAAATCCCTTATCATACCCTTAGTTATGGACAGCTCATAGCTATCATTCAAAGTTGCTCTCAAAATCTGTCAGGACGACAAAATCCAACAGCAACTCACTAAGGAGAAGTCTCAGAATTGCAGGGATTTGGGTACTTTCTGCGAACAATTTGGTATTCAAGGTTGTCCCAAGAAACCTAAACCCAGAAAGCAAGATCCTCCTCCCAAACAACAATGGAGAAAGAGATCTAGCAGGAATGATCATAGGAAACCCAAGCCTAGATCAAAACCCCAATCTTCGCAAATTCCAAAGAACCCTCCTGAGACTAGACCCTCTCAAGGAAAAGATGTTACCTGCTACAACTGCGGCAAGCCGGGCCATATTAGCAGGTATTGCAGACTCAAAAAGAGAATCTCTGAGCTTCATCTTGAACCTGAGATCGAAGACAAGATCAACAATCTTCTCATTCAAACTTCTGATGAAGAAGAATCTAATCCTTCGGATTATGAGGTCTCTGAAGACCTAAATCAAATTCAGAATGATGATTCTCAATCATCATCCTCCGTCAATACCTTGTCTATCAACACTTTGACCAATGAACAAGATCTACTCTTCAGGGCCATTAATTCTATCCCTGATCCTGAGGAAAAGAAAATCTATTTGGAACGCCTCAGGTCTACTCTTGAAGATAGGCCTCCTAAAAGTCCTATAACCACTAATAAATTCAATCTTAGGGATACTTTCAAGCGTCATGAGAAATCTACGGTCAAGCCCGTCACTATTCAAGACCTCCAGTCTGAAGTCAATTCCCTTAAGACTGAGGTTAAAAGCCTCAAACAAATCCAAAGCAGTCAGCTGCTTATTTTGGAGAAACTGACTAGAAATTATGAGGAAGATGATTCTTCTGTACCTGATTCCAATCCAGCTCCTAACGACAACTGCGAGGACTTTCTGGAAAATATTAACCAGGTCACCATTCAGAAATTCTTCATCCATGTCAAAATCCTCATAGGTGATTTTATTCTCGAAATCCCTGCCCTGTTTGACACAGGGGCAGATTCCAGTTGTATTTGGGAGGGACTCATTCCCACCAGATATTTTGAGAAAACAACTGAGAAGCTCAGCGCTGCCGAAGGATCTAGACTAAAAATCAAGTATAAAATCCCCTCAGCTATCATCAAAAATGGTAGTCTTGAAATCGAAACTCCATTTCTGTTAGTCAGAAATTTGAGTCAAAAAATCATTATAGGGACCCCTTTCATTAAGAAGCTCTTCCCCTATAATACTGACGTAGATGGCATTACTGTCCAGCACCTTGGACAGCCGATTTTATTCAAATTCTCTGAACCCCCCATAGAAAAGACTTTGAATGTCATATCCTACAAGGAGAAGCAGATTAACTTCCTCAAGGAAGAAATCTCTTACAAAACCATTGAGGTTCAATTGCAACAACCTTCTGTCAAATCAAGGATTGAGAATATTTTGGAAGATATTCAATCTAACATCTGTTCTGATCTACCCAACGCCTTTTGGGAAAGGAAGAGCCATATGGTGGAACTTCCTTATGAAAAAGATTTTTCAGACAAACAGATTCCAACCAAGGCTAGGCCTATTCAAATGAATGAATAACTTCTTCATTTCTGCCAAAAGGAGATTAATGATCTTCTTGAAAAGAAGCTTATTCGCAGGAGTAAGAGCCCTTGGTCCTGTGCAGCCTTCTATGTCAACAAGCAAGCTGAGATAGAACGTGGAACCCCTAGGCTGGTCATCAACTACAAACCTCTCAATCAAGCTCTTTGTTGGATTAGATATCCTATTCCTAACAAGAAAGATCTCCTGGCTAGGCTTCATGACGCCAAGATCTTTTCAAAATTCGACATGAAGTCTGGATTTTGGCAAATCCAATTACAAGAAAAGGATAGGTATAAAACTGCTTTCACTGTCCCTTTTGGACAATATGAGTGGAACGTTATGCCTTTTGGGCTAAAGAATGCCCCTTATGAATTCCAAAGGATTATGAACGAAATCTTCAATCCATATTCCAAATTCACGATTGTCTACATTGATGATGTTCTTATCTTTTCTCAAACCATAGATCAACACTTCAAACATCTCAATACTTTCATCTCTGTTATCAAAAGAAATGGCCTGGCTGTTTCCAAAACCAAAGTTAGCTTGTTCCAAACCAAAATTAGATTCCTTGGTCACAATATCCACCAAGGAACAATCATTCCTATCAATAGAGCCATCGAGTTCACTGATAAATTCCCTGATCAAATCATTGACAAAACCCAACTACAAAGATTCCTGGGTTGTCTCAATTATGTTGCGGACTTCTGTCCTCAACTCAGTACCATAATCAAACCCCTTCATGATAGACTCAAGAAGGATCCTCCACCTTGGTCCGATATTCATACCAATGTGGTCAAACAAATCAAACTTCGTGTCAAGAATCTCCCTTGTCTTTATCTCCCTAACCCTCAAGCTTTCAAAATTATTGAAACTGATGCCTCTGATATTGGCTTTGGTGGTATTTTGAAACAAAAGGTTTTTGACAAAGAACAAATTATTGCTTTTACTTCAAAACATTGGAATCCTGCTCAGCAGAATTATTCTACTGTCAAGAAAGAAGTTTTAGCAATCGTTTTATCTATTTCAAAATTTCAATCTGATTTGATCAATCAAAAATTCTTGGTCTGTGTGGACTGCAAATCTGCGAAAGAAATCTTACAAAAAGATGTCAAAAACTTAGCTTCAAAACATATCTTTGCCAGATGGCAAGCTATATTAAGTGTTTTTGACTTTGATATTGAATATATAAAAGGATCTACCAATTCTCTCCCTGATTTTCTTACTCGTGAGTATTTGCAGGGAAGGTCTTAAGATGTCCTCCAGAGGAGGATCCTCCTCCCGAGGAAAAGGAAGAGGCAGAGAAAAAGGCAAAGGTATTATAATCTCTGACTCTTTAATCTTATCTGGGCCCACTGCCCAACAATCTGGACCCACTGTCCAAAAATCTGAGCCCACTGCTCAAATCCAATCTTCACAACCAAAGCAAACCAAAGCTGACTATGCTTTGCCCATTGAAACATTCCTCGCCTTCAAACAATTAGGCTTAGATGAAATACCTCAAGGCCTCACTAAACTTCCGAATAAATCTTGGGCCAGCATCGCTGATAAAGATGATGACCTAGATCCCCAATCCCTCCAATCTTTTTTTGAAAGAACAAAAAGCTTAGCAACTCATGATGGAAAGAAACCTGTTGTTGTTGCCCAATCTAGCCCAGTTACCCAATCTAACCCAAAATCGGAATATTTGACCAAAACTATCTCCAAATTCCAAACCTTGATTGAACCAGAATGGTGGGACCATTCAGGAGGGAACCTCGCCAATAAAATTGGTACTAAACTTTTCCCTGGTTATCTTGATCCAATCCACCCAAACAAAACCCAGAGATTCTATGAGTTTATCTTGGTTGATACAAACAGTGTGGATATTAAGCATTTTAGGGATAAAAATGACAACTCCCTAATTACCCACTCCACACTCCAAATTCTCCGTGTCCTTCGTCCCACTGACTTTGGACCTAATCCAAACACCTACAGAAAATTTTCCCAGAATTTTGACCCTATAGGTTTTAATTATTGGGATTACATCAAAGCTTGGGAATTTACAATCCTTGGCCTGCAAAACCAAAATTTCAAGCATTCTTGGCTCATTTACTTCAAATGGACCAACAAATATTCCTTTCCAATTTGGTTCCATTCCTGGTGGAGCTTCTTTGGTCCAACTACTGAAATCTTTCCCCCTGAAGTTCTGGAGGGATACAATCTTTTCCTGAAACATTGGGACAAAGAGTTTAACAATTATCCTGATTGTTTAAACTTTTATACAATCTTTTCCCTTTCTTGGGTATTCTCTTGGAGGTACGGTCTTAAAGCCAAACCCCAACCAATTCTCAACAAACATGCCCTCATCAAGTGGTGGAAGGCTTTTGATGCTTCCAAAGCTCACAAGGATAAAGTAATTCAATGGTTCAAAAACAACCAGAAATATCTCAAGCATACAAGTCCGCAAACCAGCCTCTTGCTAAATCAAAAGGCCCACATCACAGCGGCCCTTGCAGGAGCTTCAACAGAAGAAGACTTGCTAAGAAATCTTCAATCTGCTCTTCAATTATTGAAGGAGCCAATTGAGCAGGCCTCATCTTCAAAGGCCCCTCAACACAAAGTCTCCGAGCCATCCTCTCTTGGGTCGTCAGATTTTGTCCAAACCACAGAATCAGATGATGATGACTTCTGCTAAGTTTGTCGTCTTGTCATCATTTTATTCTGTAATAATTCAATTTTTGTACTGTAGCAACAGTAAAATTGACTTTTTACTGTAGCAAATAGTGCCAGTCAAATAGTACCGTCTACCGGAACTATTCAACCGGAACTATTCAAACAGTGTCCAATCTTTTCTTTAAATAGGCTCATTCTGAACCTTGTTAATCAGAGTTTGGTAGAGCTTAGATAGAGAGTTTAGAGAGAGAAACACTGAGAGAATTCCTTCTGTAAGTTCTCCTTCAGTTTTCCTTTCTTTCAATCTTTTCAGTTTTTAAGTTTCAGTTTTTCAGTTTTTAAGTTTCAGTTTTGTAATCTATGTTTATGTAATATATATCTTGTTCAAGTTTTATTTTTCTGTTTATGGAAGGCTGAGCCTCCTGTTTTAATTCCTGTTTTTAATTTCTGCAATTTAATTTTCTGCAAAAAGCCCCTCCGTGGTGGCGTCCTACTTCTCTTAATCCTGCTTTTCTTACTGATTTTAAGAGAAGTAGGACGCCACCACGGAGGGGCTTTTTGCAGAAAATTAAATTGCAGAAATTAAAAACAGGAATTAAAACAGGAGGCTCAGCCTTCCATAAACAGAAAAATAAAACTTGAACAAGATATATATTACATAAACATAGATTACAAAACTGAAACTTAAAAACTGAAAAACTGAAACTTAAAAACTGAAAAGATTGAAAGAAAGGAAAACTGAAGGAGAACTTACAGAAGGAATTCTCTTAGTGTTTCTCTCTCTAAACTCTCTATCTAAGCTCTACCAAACTCTGATTAACAAGGTTCAGAATGAGCCTATTTAAAGAAAAGATTGGACACTGTTTGAATAGTTCCGGTTGAATAGTTCCGGTAGACGGTACTATTTGACTGGCACTATTTGCTACAGTAAAAAGTCAATTTTACTGTTGCTACAGTACAAAAATTGAATTATTACAGAATAAAATGATTACAAGACGACAAACTTAGCAGAAGTCATCATCATCTGATTCTGTGGTTTGGACAAAATCTGACGACCCAAGAGAGGATGGCTCGGAGACTTTGTGTTGAGGGGCCTTTGAAGATGAGGCCTGCTCAATTGGCTCCTTCAATAATTGAAGAGCAGATTGAAGATTTCTTAGCAAGTCTTCTTCTGTTGAAGCTCCTGCAAGGGCCGCTGTGATGTGGGCCTTTTGATTTAGCAAGAGGCTGGTTTGCGGACTTGCATGCTTGAGATATTTCTGGTTGTTTTTGAACCATTGAATTACTTTATCCTTGTGAGCTTTGGAAGCATCAAAAGCCTTCCACCACTTGATGAGGGCATGTTTGTTGAGAATTGGTTGGGGTTTGGCTTTAAGACCGTACCTCCAAGAGAATACCCAAGAAAGGGAAAAGATTGTATAAAAGTTTAAACAATCAGGATAATTGTTAAACTCTTTGTCCCAATGTTTCAGGAAAAGATTGTATCCCTCCAGAACTTCAGGGGGAAAGATTTCAGTAGTTGGACCAAAGAAGCTCCACCAGGAATGGAACCAAATTGGAAAGGAATATTTGTTAGTCCATTTGAAGTAAATGAGCCAAGAATGCTTGAAATTTTGGTTTTGCAGGCCAAGGATTGTAAATTCCCAAGCTTTGATGTAATCCCAATAATTAAAACCTATAGGGTCAAAATTCTGGGAAAATTTTCTGTAGGTGTTTGGATTAGGTCCAAAGTCAGTGGGACGAAGGACACGGAGAATTTGGAGTGTGGAGTGGGTAATTAGGGAGTTGTCATTTTTATCCCTAAAATGCTTAATATCCACACTGTTTGTATCAACCAAGATAAACTCATAGAATCTCTGGGTTTTGTTTGGGTGGATTGGATCAAGATAACCAGGGAAAAGTTTAGTACCAATTTTATTGGCGAGGTTCCCTCCTGAATGGTCCCACCATTCTGGTTCAATCAAGGTTTGGAATTTGGAGATAGTTTTGGTCAAATATTCCGATTTTGGGTTAGATTGGGTAACTGGGCTAGATTGGGCAACAACAACAGGTTTCTTTCCATCATGAGTTGCTAAGCTTTTTGTTCTTTCAATAAAAGATTGGAGGGATTGGGGAACTAGGTCATCATCTTTATCAGCGATGCTGGCCCAAGATTTATTCGGAAGTTTAGTGAGGCCTTGAGGTATTTCATCTAAGCCTAATTGTTTGAAGGCGAGGAATGTTTCAATGGGCAAAGCATAGTCAGCTTTGGTTTGCTTTGGTTGTGAAGATTGGATTTGAGCAGTGGGCTCAGATTTTTGGACAGTGGGTCCAGATTGTTGGGCAGTGGGCCCAGATAAGATTAAAGAGTCAGAGATTATAATACCTTTGCCTTTTTCTCTGCCTCTTCCTTTTCCTCGGGAGGAGGATCCTCCTCTGGAGGACATCTTAAGACCTTCCCTGCAAATACTCACGAGTAAGAAAATCAGGGAGAGAATTGGTAGATCCTTTTATATATTCAATATCAAAGTCAAAAACACTTAATATAGCTTGCCATCTGGCAAAGATATGTTTTGAAGCTAAGTTTTTGACATCTTTTTGTAAGATTTCTTTCGCAGATTTGCAGTCCACACGGACCAAGAATTTTTGATTGATCAAATCAGAATGAAATTTTGAAATAGATAAAACGATTGCTAAAACTTCTTTCTTGACAGTAGAATAATTCTGCTGAGCAGGATTCCAATGTTTTGAAGTAAAAGCAATAATTTGTTCTTTGTCAAAAACCTTTTGTTTCAAAATACCACCAAAGCCAATATCAGAGGCATCAGTTTCAATAATTTTGAAAGCTTGAGGGTTAGGGAGATAAAGACAAGGGAGATTCTTGACACGAAGTTTGATTTGTTTGACCACATTGGTATGAATATCGGACCAAGGTGGAGGATCCTTCTTGAGTCTATCATGAAGGGGTTTGATTATGGTACTGAGTTGAGGACAGAAGTCCGCAACATAATTGAGACAACCCAGGAATCTTTGTAGTTGGGTTTTGTCAATGATTTGATCAGGGAATTTATCAGTGAACTCGATGGCTCTATTGATAGGGATGATTGTTCCTTGGTGGATATTGTGACCAAGGAATCTAATTTTGGTTTGGAACAAGCTAACTTTGGTTTTGGAAACAGCCAGGCCATTTCTTTTGATAACAGAGATGAAAGTATTGAGATGTTTGAAGTGTTCATCTATGGTTTGAGAAAAGATAAGAACATCATCAATGTAGACAATCGTGAATTTGGAATATGGATTGAAGATTTCGTTCATAATCCTTTGGAATTCAGAAGGGGCATTCTTTAGCCCAAAAGGCATAACGTTCCACTCATATTGTCCAAAAGGGACAGTGAAAGCAGTTTTATACCTATCCTTTTCTTGTAATTGGATTTGCCAAAATCCAGACTTCATGTCGAATTTTGAAAAGATCTTGGCGTCATGAAGCCTAGCCAGGAGATCTTTCTTGTTAGGAATAGGATATCTAATCCAACAAAGAGCTTGATTGAGAGGTTTGTAGTTGATGACCAGCCTAGGGGTTCCACGTTCTATCTCAGCTTGCTTGTTGACATAGAAGGCTGCACAGGACCAAGGGCTCTTACTCCTGCTAATAAGCTTCTTTTCAAGAAGATCATTAATCTCCTTTTGGCAGAAATGAAGAAGTTCTTCATTCATATGAATAGGCCTAGCCTTGGTTGGAATCTGTTTGTCTGAAAAATCTTTTTCATAAGGAAGTTCCACCATATGGCTCTTCCTTTCCCAAAAGGCGTTGGGTAGATCAGAACAGATGTTAGATTGAATATCTTCCAAAATATTCTCAATCCTTGATTTGACAGAAGGTTGTTGCAATTGAACCTCAATGGTTTTGTAAGAGATTTCTTCCTTGAGGAAGTTAATCTGCTTCTCCTTGTAGGATATGACATTCAAAGTCTTTTCTATGGGGGGTTCAGAGAATTTGAATAAAATCGGCTGTCCAAGGTGCTGGACAGTAATGCCATCTACGTCAGTATTATAGGGGAAGAGCTTCTTAATGAAAGGGGTCCCTATAATGATTTTTTGACTCAAATTTCTGACTAACAGAAATGGAGTTTCGATTTCAAGACTACCATTTTTGATGATAGCTGAGGGGATTTTATACTTGATTTTTAGTCTAGATCCTTCGGCAGCGCTGAGCTTCTCAGTTGTTTTCTCAAAATATCTGGTGGGAATGAGTCCCTCCCAAATACAACTGGATTCTGCCCCTGTGTCAAAGAGGGCAGGGATTTCGAGAATAAAATCACCTATGAGGATTTTGACATGGATGAAGAATTTCTGAATGGTGACCTGGTTAATATTTTCCAGAAAGTCCTCGCAGTTGTCGTTAGGAGCTGGATTGGAATCAGGTACAGAAGAATCATCTTCCTCATAATTTCTAGTCAGTTTCTCCAAAATAAGCTGCTGACTGCTTTGGATTTGTTTGAGGCTTTTAACCTCAGTCTTAAGGGAATTGACTTCAGACTGGAGGTCTTGAATAGTGACGGGCTTGACCGTAGATTTCTCAAGACGCTTGAAAGTATCCCTAAGATTGAATTTATTAGTGGTTATAGGACTTTTAGGAGGCCTATCTTCAAGAGTAGACCTGAGGCGTTCCAAATAGATTTTCTTTTCCTCAGGATCAGGGATAGAATTAATGGCCCTGAAGAGTAGATCTTGTTCATTGGTCAAAGTGTTGATAGACAAGGTATTGACGGAGGATGATGATTGAGAATCATCATTCTGAATTTGATTTAGGTCTTCAGAGACCTCATAATCCGAAGGATTAGATTCTTCTTCATCAGAAGTTTGAATGAGAAGATTGTTGATCTTGTCTTCGATCTCAGGTTCAAGATGAAGCTCAGAGATTCTCTTTTTGAGTCTGCAATACCTGCTAATATGGCCCGGCTTGCCGCAGTTGTAGCAGGTAACATCTTTTCCTTGAGAGGGTCTAGTCTCAGGAGGGTTCTTTGGAATTTGCGAAGATTGGGGTTTTGATCTAGCCTTGGGTTTCCTATGATCATTCCTGCTAGATCTCTTTCTCCATTGTTGTTTGGGAGGAGGATCTTGCTTTCTGGGTTTAGGTTTCTTGGGACAACCTTGAATACCAAATTGTTCGCAGAAAGTACCCAAATCCCTGCGATTCTGAGACTTCTCCTTAGTGAGTTGCTGTTGGATTTTGTCGTCCCGACAGATTTTGAGAGCAACTCTTTGAATGATAGCTATGAGCTGTCCATAACTAAGGGTATGATAAGGGATTTCTCCCCTCGGATTTTGGCTTCTAAGTTTCTCACGAACTTTGTCGCCAAAAGATTTAGGAAGACCGGCCAGGAATTTCTCTTTCCAGAAAGCTTGTTAGCTGTCTTCTCGGGTGTAAACCCTGGTCAAGAAGGTATCCTTATACCATCTAAAATCACCCAAAGATTTACACTTCAGATTGGACAAAAGATCACCAGATCTGTCCTTGATGAGGGAAGGATCTCCAACAAAATGTTGGGCTATGGTAAAGATTAAGGAGTTGACAGCATCAGAGATGAATTTGCCATCTTCCATGATAGGATTACCTTCTTCATCAGTCTTGACAGCAGTCAAGATCTGATCCTTTTCGTCTTGAGTGAGATAATTATCCCACCAACCTTTGAGCTGGCCACAGAAACCAGCAACCAAAATTTCAACTATAAGAGATTCAGGACAATTGTTGGCGGTAACATAGGCAGTGGCTACCATAGTCATATTTTGGAGGATCTTGGTGATACCATACTCATTTTCACCATCAATGTTCCATTCATAGACATTGTTGGCACTGAAGCTTTTAAAGTTTGAAGACTCTTCTAAAAGAAGATCAGGAGCAGTAGCTCTAGGATAATAGAGCTTGGTTTCTTTTCTCCACTGATTCTTAGAATTGTGAATGACAGTGTTGATAGGAACACTTTTGACAGTTTGATCATCAGATTGAATATCAGAATCAGACTCAACCTTACCATCTTCAATATTGTTTAAAGAAGTAGAGGTATTACGAGTAGAAGTTCGGCGGATTAAAGTCTCTTTAGGAGGAGCAGGAGCCGAAACAGTAGGATCGGAAATAGTTTCAGAAGTTGGTTCCGGGGTTGGTGTTGGCGTTTCCGGGACAACTTGTTTGAGAAGCTGAAGTTGCTCAACCACCTTTTGGAGGAGCTCATTGTCAGATTCCTTTTTAGCCCGAAGAGTTTGAGTCGAGTGTCTGGAACGGCTACTGATTTGAAAAGGTTTGAAAAGAGGTTTCTCAAGTTGACATCCTTTAGGGATATCAGGATTAGAAGAGGAAGGTTCGATCTTGACCTTTTCTTTACCTTTCCTGGAAGAGGAATCCTGCGATTGGGATTCTCCAAGAATTTGAAGATACTTATTGGTATAGTTGGATTGTTCCATAAGGTCTTTGATGTCTTTACCAGTGACATCACCTTCTTCTTTCCTAGTCTTGAAGGGAGAAGCTAGGACAGGTGTAGATTGGGCTCCTTTAAGAAGAAAAGGAGTTTTAGGAGGTAGATTTGAAAGGGTTTCTTTTCCATCCTTATGCTGCCATTTAATCATGCCAAATTGGAAGGGGTAAGATTTCCTATTCTTATTGGCGTAATCTTGAAACCATTCAAAAAAGAAGATGTTTTGCTGGGTTTTCTCAAGGAACCCATAGAATTTTTCTTGGATCTTCTTTCTCTTTTCACCCTGATACTTTGCCAAGAACCATTTTCTTTGCTGAGTCCATTGGTCAGAGTAAAAGTCTGCTCGGATACCTTCTTTGTCAATGACAAATTCGGAAGTAATTGCTCCAATGAAATCAGAAGAAGTCTCTCCAGGGGTTTCTAGAGATGAATACGTTGGAGATAAGGTGGATTGATGATCTTCATTACTCTTATCATAGGTAGTTTTGACAGGAGTAGTATTGACATATCCAGCTAAATGGATAGTAGATCCGTCATGAGAGAGGGAAGGTCGAGCACTAGACTCAGGCTGGTTCCTTCTAGTCATAGAAAAAGATCTTCTAGACATGGCGGATTGGAAATCATTCGAGGATGTCCTAATAGATCTAGGGATAGAGAAGGAATTTCTCCTATCAAAGATGAGATCTACTTGGCCAGATTGGTGTTGGATGATTTCACAAAACTCAGGAGTTTCAACAGGTTGGGCTGGAGTAGCCTTTTCCAAAGACCATTTTTCTGGAAGGGTGATATCACTCCATTGGATGGTTTTGGGAACAATAACGTTTGCCTTATCATAATCTGTAAGGAAAAGAGTTGTTTCCCCAGATTTCTCACAATTGGTTCGCAAGAAATAAGATTTGATGGAGTTCATTACCTTGTATTGAACCCTGTAGATTAAGGAGATGGGAATGGAATCCTCCTTCATATCAAGGCCGTGAAGCTTGATATTTAGGAAGAGGACATCAAGGATGTTTTTATCTTCCAGACTAACAGTTAGATCTGGGAAGCAATTGAAAAAGATTGGTCCATTACTCAGGCTGGTTTCAACCGTTCCTAAGAGGGAGTCATGGAATTGATTATGTCTAACATCCCAAAGACAAAGGAGTACAACGATGTCAAGAGATTTCCTGGTTAGGGGTTTAAGACCAACTTGAACACTACCTATATGAAGATAGTTGAAGTTCTTGCTGATATGTTCTTTGATGCTTTTCTCGGAAAGCAGATGGATTTCTTCATCATCAGATCTGAGCTTGTAGGTTTGCTCAACGGTTTTGATAATGAAATCTGATCGTTTGAAAAAGGATCCGTTTGGTTTGTAGATCTCAGCATGAGAAATTTTTGGAATTTCCCAGTTGTCAAGATCTTGATTGATATCTTCAAAATGAATTTCTTCTTTGAAGACAGATTTGGATAATTGATTGGATTGATGAGGATGATCGATAGAAGAAGAAGAGGGTTGGGAAGATCTGAAAGAAAGCTTAGAAGAGAAAGAGCGAAGCATCAAGAAAGATAGATCTTCCACACCCGTAAGTATCATCGCCATCACCTGGTTCTATAGAAACAGATAAATAAATTAGAAATATAAGTTAGGTTCTGCGTTGTTCTTAATAGTTGAGCAGTATAGATCTGGATCAGACTTAAGCCACCACAAAAAGAAACTAAACAAGGACATTAAAAATATTCAGAACTTAATAACATGTCTGTAGTATGGCCAATATAGACTTACTGCCACACAGGGACTTACTGCCTTCAACGCCTCCGCTGCAGAGATGATCATAAGTCTGAATAGTAATAATCCTAGAAGGTTTTCAAAAGAGCTTTCATTTTAGTTTAGTTCAAAGTGTACTACCAGTCCAGATCCCGACCATAGTGCTTAATTATATAAGAATAGAACAGAGAAATAACTTATATCTAACATATTTAGCATGTCCCTACTTCCCCATCAGGCTCTGATACCAAGAGGGGGTCGGAAGCAGAAGGAGGGGGATGAGAAGAGGATTAAGAGAAGTAGGACGCCACCACGGAGGGGCTTTTTGCAGAAAATTAAATTGCAGAAATTAAAAACAGGAATTAAAACAGGAGGCTCAGCCTTCCGTAAACAGAAAAATAAAACTTGAACAAGATATATATTACATAAACATAGATTACAAAACTGAAACTTAAAAACTGAAAAACTGAAACTTAAAAACTGAAAAGATTGAAAGAAAGGAAAACTGAAGGAGAACTAACAGAAGGAATTCTCTCAGTGTTTCTCTCTCTAAACTCTCTATCTAAGCTCTACCAAACTCTGATTAACAAGGTTCAGAATGAGCCTATTTAAAGAAAAGATTGGACACTGTTTGAATAGTTCCGGTTGAATAGTTCCGGTAGACGGTACTATTTGACTGGCACTATTTGCTACAGTAAAAAGTCAATTTTACTGTTGCTACAGTACAAAAATTGAATTATTACAGAATAAAATGATTACAAGACGACAAACTTAGCAGAAGTCATCATCATCTGATTCTGTGGTTTGGACAAAATCTGACGACCCAAGAGAGGATGGCTCGGAGACTTTGTGTTGAGGGGCCTTTGAAGATGAGGCCTGCTCAATTGGCTCCTTCAATAATTGAAGAGCAGATTGAAGATTTCTTAGCAAGTCTTCTTCTGTTGAAGCTCCTGCAAGGGTCGCTGTGATGTGGGCCTTTTGATTTAGCAAGAGGATGGTTTGCGGACTTGCATGCTTGAGATATTTCTGGTTGTTTTTGAACCATTGAATTACTTTATCCTTGTGAGCTTTGGAAGCATCAAAAGCCTTCCACCACTTGATGAGGGCATGTTTGTTGAGAATTGGTTGGGGTTTGGCTTTAAGACCGTACCTCCAAGAGAATACCCAAGAAAGGGAAAAGATTGTATAAAAGTTTAAACAATCAGGATAATTGTTAAACTCTTTGTCCCAATGTTTCAGGAAAAGATTGTATCCCTCCAGAACTTCAGGGGGAAAGATTTCAGTAGTTGGACCAAAGAAGCTCCACCAGGAATGGAACCAAATTGGAAAGGAATATTTGTTGGTCCATTTGAAGTAAATGAGCCAAGAATGCTTGAAATTTTGGTTTTGCAGGCCAAGGATTGTAAATTCCCAAGCTTTGATGTAATCCCAATAATTAAAACCTATAGGGTCAAAATTCTGGGAAAATTTTCTGTAGGTGTTTGGATTACGTCTAAAGTCAGTGGGACGAAGGACACGGAGAATTTGGAGTGTGGAGTGGGTAATTAGGGAGTTGTCATTTTTATCCCTAAAATGCTTAATATCCACACTGTTTGTATCAACCAAGATAAACTCATAGAATCTCTGGGTTTTGTTTGGGTGGATTGGATCAAGATAACCAGGGAAAAGTTTAGTACCAATTTTATTGGCGAGGTTCCCTCCTGAATGGTCCCACCATTCTGGTTCAATCAAGGTTTGGAATTTGGAGATAGTTTTGGTCAAATATTCCGATTTTGGGTTAGATTGGGTAACTGGGCTAGATTGGGCAACAACAACAGGTTTCTTTCCATCATGAGTTGCTAAGCTTTTTGTTCTTTCAATAAAAGATTGGAGGGATTGGGGAACTAGGTCATCATCTTTATCAGCGATGCTGGCCCAAGATTTATTCGGAAGTTTAGTGAGGCCTTGAGGTATTTCATCTAAGCCTAATTGTTTGAAGGCGAGGAATGTTTCAATGGGCAAAGCATAGTCAGCTTTGGTTTGCTTTGGTTGTGAAGATTGGATTTGAGCAGTGGGCTCAGATTTTTGGACAGTGGGTCCAGATTGTTGGGCAGTGGGCCCAGATAAGATTAAAGAGTCAGAGATTATAATACCTTTGCCTTTTTCTCTGCCTCTTCCTTTTCCTCGGGAGGAGGATCCTCCTCTGGAGGACATCTTAAGACCTTCCCTGCAAATACTCACGAGTAAGAAAATCAGGGAGAGAATTGGTAGATCCTTTTATATATTCAATATCAAAGTCAAAAACACTTAATATAGCTTGCCATCTGGCAAAGATATGTTTTGAAGCTAAGTTTTTGACATCTTTTTGTAAGATTTCTTTCGCAGATTTGCAGTCCACACGGACCAAGAATTTTTGATTGATCAAATCAGATTGAAATTTTGAAATAGATAAAACGATTGCTAAAACTTCTTTCTTGACAGTAGAATAATTCTGCTGAGCAGGATTCCAATGTTTTGAAGTAAAAGCAATAATTTGTTCTTTGTCAAAAACCTTTTGTTTCAAAATACCACCAAAGCCAATATCAGAGGCATCAGTTTCAATAATTTTGAAAGCTTGAGGGTTAGGGAGATAAAGACAAGGGAGATTCTTGACACGAAGTTTGATTTGTTTGACCACATTGGTATGAATATCGGACCAAGGTGGAGGATCCTTCTTGAGTCTATCATGAAGGGGTTTGATTATGGTACTGAGTTGAGGACAGAAGTCCGCAACATAATTGAGACAACCCAGGAATCTTTGTAGTTGGGTTTTGTCAATGATTTGATCAGGGAATTTATCAGTGAACTCGATGGCTCTATTGATAGGGATGATTGTTCCTTGGTGGATATTGTGACCAAGGAATCTAATTTTGGTTTGGAACAAGCTAACTTTGGTTTTGGAAACAGCCAGGCCATTTCTTTTGATAACAGAGATGAAAGTATTGAGATGTTTGAAGTGTTCATCTATGGTTTGAGAAAAGATAAGAACATCATCAATGTAGACAATCGTGAATTTGGAATATGGATTGAAGATTTCGTTCATAATCCTTTGGAATTCAGAAGGGGCATTCTTTAGCCCAAAAGGCATAACGTTCCACTCATATTGTCCAAAAGGGACAGTGAAAGCAGTTTTATACCTATCCTTTTCTTGTAATTGGATTTGCCAAAATCCAGACTTCATGTCGAATTTTGAAAAGATCTTGGCGTCATGAAGCCTAGCCAAGAGATCTTTCTTGTTAGGAATAGGATATCTAATCCAACAAAGAGCTTGATTGAGAGGTTTGTAGTTGATGACCAGCCTAGGGGTTCCACGTTCTATCTCAGCTTGCTTGTTGACATAGAAGGCTGCACAGGACCAAGGGCTCTTACTCCTGCGAATAAGCTTCTTTTCAAGGAGATCATTAATCTCCTTTTGGCAGAAATGAAGAAGTTCTTCATTCATTTGAATAGGCCTAGCCTTGGTTGGAATCTGTTTGTCTGAAAAATCTTTTTCATAAGGAAGTTCCACCATATGGTTCTTCCTTTCCCAAAAGGCGTTGGGTAGATCAGAACAGATGTTAGATTGAATATCTTCCAAAATATTCTCAATCCTTGATTTGACAGAAGGTTGTTGCAATTGAACCTCAATGGTTTTGTAAGAGATTTCTTCCTTGAGGAAGTTAATCTGCTTCTCCTTGTAGGATATGACATTCAAAGTCTTTTCTATGGGGGGTTCAGAGAATTTGAATAAAATCGGCTGTCCAAGGTGCTGGACAGTAATGCCATCTACGTCAGTATTATAGGGGAAGAGCTTCTTAATGAAAGGGGTCCCTATAATGATTTTTTGACTCAAATTTCTGACTAACAGAAATGGAGTTTCGATTTCAAGACTACCATTTTTGATGATAGCTGAGGGGATTTTATACTTGATTTTTAGTCTAGATCCTTCGGCAACGCTGAGCTTCTCAGTTGTTTTCTCAAAATATCTGGTGGGAATGAGTCCCTCCGAAATACAACTGGAATCTGCCCCTGTGTCAAAGAGGGCAGGGATTTCGAGAATAAAATCACCTATGAGGATTTTGACATGGATGAAGAATTTCTGAATGGTGACCTGGTTAATATTTTCCAGAAAGTCCTCGCAGTTGTCGTTAGGAGCTGGATTGGAATCAGGTACAGAAGAATCATCTTCCTCATAATTTCTAGTCAGTTTCTCCAAAATAAGCTGCTGACTGCTTTGGATTTGTTTGAGGCTTTTAACCTCAGTCTTAAGGGAATTGACTTCAGATTGGAGGTCTTGAATAGTGACGGGCTTGACCGTAGATTTCTCAAGACGCTTGAAAGTATCCCTAAGATTGAATTTATTAGTGGTTATAGGACTTTTAGGAGGCCTATCTTCAAGAGTAGACCTGAGGCGTTCCAAATAGATTTTCTTTTCCTCAGGATCAGGGATAGAATTAATGGCCCTGAAGAGTAGATCTTGTTCATTGGTCAAAGTGTTGATAGACAAGGTATTGACGGAGGATGATGATTGAGAATCATCATTCTGAATTTGATTTAGGTCTTCAGAGACCTCATAATCCGAAGGATTAGATTCTTCTTCATCAGAAGTTTGAATGAGAAGATTGTTGATCTTGTCTTCGATCTCAGGTTCAAGATGAAGCTCAGAGATTCTCTTTTTGAGTCTGCAATACCTGCTAATATGGCCCGGCTTGCCGCAGTTGTAGCAGGTAACATCTTTTCCTTGAGAGGGTCTAGTCTCAGGAGGGTTCTTTGGAATTTGCGAAGATTGGGGTTTTGATCTAGGCTTGGGTTTCCTATGATCATTCCTGCTAGATCTCTTTCTCCATTGTTGTTTGGGAGGAGGATCTTGCTTTCTGGGTTTAGGTTTCTTGGGACAACCTTGAATACCAAATTGTTCGCAGAAAGTACCCAAATCCCTGCGATTCTGAGACTTCTCCTTAGTGAGTTGCTGTTGGATTTTGTCGTCCTGACAGATTTTGAGAGCAACTCTTTGAATGATAGCTATGAGCTGTCCATAACTAAGGGTATGATAAGGGATTTCTCCCCCCGGATTTTGGCTTCTAAGTTTCTCACGAACTTTGTCGCCAAAAGATTTAGGAAGACCGGCCAGGAATTTCTCTTTCCAGAAAGCTTGTTGGCTGTCTTCTCGGGTGTAAACCCTGGTCAAGAAGGTATCCTTATACCATCTAAAATCACCCAAAGATTTACACTTCAGATTGGACAAAAGATCACCAGATCTGTCCTTGATGAGGGAAGGATCTCCAACAAAATGTTGGGCTATGGTAAAGATTAAGGAGTTGACAGCATCAGAGATGAATTTGCCATCTTCCATGATAGGATTACCTTCTTCATCAGTCTTGACAGCAGTCAAGATCTGATCCTTTTCGTCTTGAGTGAGATAATTATCCCACCAACCTTTGAGCTGGCCACAGAAACCAGCAACCAAAATTTCAACTATAAGAGATTCAGGACAATTGTTGGCGGTAACATAGGCAGTGGCTACCATAGTCATATTTTGGAGGATCTTGGTGATACCATACTCATTTTCACCATCAATGTTCCATTCATAGACATTGTTGGCACTGAAGCTTTTGAAGTTTGAAGACTCTTCTAAAAGAAGATCAGGAGCAGTAGCTCTAGGATAATAGAGCTTGGTTTCTTTTCTCCACTGATTCTTAGAATTGTGAATGACAGTGTTGATAGGAACACTTTTGACAGTTTGATCATCAGATTGAATATCAGAATCAGACTCAACCTTACCATCTTCAATATTGTTTAAAGAAGTAGAGGTATTACGAGTAGAAGTTCGGCGGATTAAAGTCTCTTTAGGAGGAGCAGGAGCCAAAACAGTAGGATCGGAAATAGTTTCAGAAGTTGGTTCCGGGGTTGGTGTTGGCGTTTCCGGGACAACTTGTTTGAGAAGCTGAAGTTGCTCAACCACCTTTTGGAGGAGCTCATTGTCAGATTCCTTTTTAGCCCGAAGAGTTTGAGCTGAGTGTCTGGAACGGCTACTGATTTGAAAAGGTTTGAAAAGAGGTTTCTCAAGTTGACATCCTTTAGGGATATCAGGATTAGAAGAGGAAGGTTCGATCTTGACCTTTTCTTTACCTTTCCTGGAAGAGGAATCCTGCGATTGGGATCCTCCAAGAATTTGAAGATACTTATTGGTATAGTTGGATTGTTCCATAAGGTCATTGATGTCTTTACCAGTGACATCACCTTCTTCTTTCCTAGTCTTGAAGGGAGAAGCTAGGACAGGTGTAGATTGGGCTCCTTTAAGAAGAAAAGGAGTTTTAGGAGGTAGATTTGAAAGGGTTTCTTTTCCATCCTTATGCTGCCATTTAATCATGCCAACTTGGAAGGGGTAAGATTTCCTATTCTTATTGGCGTAATCTTGAAACCATTCAAAAAAAAAGATGTTTTGCTGGGTTTTCTCAAGGAACCCATAGAATTTTTCTTGGATCTTCTTTCTCTTTTCACCCTGATACTTTGCCAAGAACCATTTTCTTTGCTGAGTCCATTGGTCAGAGTAAAAGTCTGCTCGGATACCTTCTTTGTCAATGACAAATTCGGAAGTAATTGCTCCAATGAAATCAGAAGAAGTCTCTCCAGGGGTTTCTAGAGAAGAATACGTTGGAGATAAGGTGGATTGATGATCTTCATTACTCTTGTCATAGGTAGTTTTGACAGGAGTAGTATTGACATATCCAGCTAAATGGATAGTAGATCCGTCATGAGAGAGGGAAGGTCGAGCACTAGACTCAGGCTGGTTCCTTCTAGTCATAGAAAAAGATCTTCTAGACATGGCGGATTGGAAATCATTTGAGGATGTCCTAATAGATCTAGGGATAGAGAAGGAATTTCTCCTATCAAAGATGAGATCTACTTGGCCAGATTGGTGTTGGATGATTTCACGAAACTCAGGAGTTTCAACAGGTTGGGCTGGAGTAGCCTTTTCCAAAGACCATTTTTCTGGAAGGGTGATATCACTCCATTGGATGGTTTTGGGAACAATAACGTTTGCCTTATCATAATCTGTAAGGAAAAGAGTTGTTTCCCCGGATTTCTCACAATTGGTTCGCAAGAAATAAGATTTGATGGAGTTCATTACCTTGTATTGAACCCTGTAGATTAAGGAGATGGGAATGGAATCCTCCTTCATATCAAGGCCGTGAAGCTTGATATTTAGGAAGAGGACATCAAGGATGTTTTTATCTTCCAGACTAACAGTTAGATCTGGGAAGTAATTGAAAAAGATTGGTCCATTACTCAGGCTGGTTTCAACCGTTCCTAAGAGGGAGTCATGGAATTGATTATGTCTAACATCCCTAAGACAAAGGAGTACAACGATGTCAAGAGATTTCCTGGTTAGGGGTTTAAGACCAACTTGAACACTACCTATATGAAGATAGTTGAAGTTCTTGCTGATATGTTCTTTGATGCTTTTCTCGGAAAGCAGATGGATTTCTTCATCATCAGATCTGAGCTTGTAGGTTTGCTCAACGGTTTTGATAATGAAATCTGATCGTTTGAAAAAGGATCCGTTTGGTTTGTAGATCTCAGCATGAGAAATTTTTGGAATTTCCCAGTTGTCAAGATCTTGATTGATATCTTCAAAATGAATTTCTTCTTTGAAGACAGATTTGGATAATTGATTGGATTGATGAGGATGATCGATAGAAGAATAAGAGGGTTGGGAAGATCTGAAAGAAAGCTTAGAAGAGAAAGAGCGAAGCATCAAGAAAGATAGATCTTCCTCACCCGTAAGTATCATCGCCATCACCTGGTTCTATAGAAACAGATAAATAAATTAGAAATATAAGTTAGGTTCTGCGTTGTTCTTAATAGTTGAGCAGTATAGATCTGGATCAGACTTAAGCCACCACAAAAAGAAACTAAACAAGGACATTAAAAATATTCAGAACTTAATAACATGTCTGTAGTATGGCCAATATAGACTTACTGCCACACAGGGACTTACTGCCTTCAACGCCTCCGCTGCAGAGATGATCATAAGTCTGAATAGTAATAATCCTAGAAGGTTTTCAAAAGAGCTTTCATTTTAGTTTAGTTCAAAGTGTACTACCAGTCCAGATCCCGACCATAGTGCTTAATTATATAAGAACAGAACAGAGAAATAACTTATATCTAACATATTTAGCATGTCCCTACTTCCCCATCAGGCTCTGATACCAAGAGGGGGTCAACCACCTTTTGGAGGAGCTCATTGTCCGGACCCCCTCTTGGTCAACCACCTTTTGGAGGAGCTCATTGTCCGGACCCCCTCTTGGTCAACCACCAGGTGATGGCGATGATACTTGCGGGTGAGGAAGATCTATCTTTCTTGATGCTTCGCTCTTTCTCTTCTAAGCTTTCTTTCAGATCTTCCCAACCCTCTTCTTCTTCTATCGATCATCCTCATCAATCCAATCAATTATCCAAATCTGTCTTCAAAGAAGAAATTCATTTTGAAGATATCAATCAAGATCTTGACAACTGGGAAATTCCAAAAATTTCTCATGCTGAGATCTACAAACCAAACGGATCCTTTTTCAAACGATCAGATTTCATTATCAAAACCGTTGAGCAAACCTACAAGCTCAAATCTGATGATGAAGAAATCCATCTGCTTTCCGAGAAAAGCATCAAAGAACATATCAGCAAGAACTTCAACTATCTTCATATAGGTAGTGTTCAAGTTGGTCTTAAACCCCTAACCAAGAAATCTCTTGACATCGCTGTACTCCTTTGTCTTAGGGATGTTAGACATAATCAATTCCATGACTCCCTCTTAGGAACGGTTGAAACCAGCCTGAGTAATGGACCAATCTTTTTCAATTGCTTCCCAGATCTAACTGTTAGTCTGGAAGATAAAAACATCCTTGATGTCCTCTTCCTAAATATCAAGCTTCACGGCCTTGATATGAAGGAGGATTCCATTCCCATCTCCTTAATCTACAGGGTTCAATACAAGGTAATGAACTCCATCAAATCTTATTTCTTGCGAACCAATTGTGAGAAATCCGGGGAAACAACTCTTTTCCTTACAGATTATGATAAGGCAAACGTTATATTCCCAAAACCATCCAATGGAGTGATATCACCCTTCCAGAAAAATGGTCTTTGGAAAAGGCTACTCCAGCCCAACCTGTTGAAACTCCTGAGTTTCGTGAAATCATCCAACACCAATCTGGCCAAGTAGATCTCATCTTTGATAGGAGAAATTCCTTCTCTATCCCTAGATCTATTAGGACATCCTCAAATGATTTCCAATCCGCCATGTCTAGAAGATCTTTTTCTATGACTAGAAGGAACCAGCCTGAGTCTAGTGCTCGACCTTCCCTCTCTCATGACGGATCTACTATCCATTTAGCTGGATATGTCAATACTACTCCTGTCAAAACTACCTATGACAAGAGTAATGAAGATCATCAATCCACCTTATCTCCAACGTATTCTTCTCTAGAAACCCCTGGAGAGACTTCTTCTGATTTCATTGGAGCAATTACTTCCGAATTTGTCATTGACAAAGAAGGTATCCGAGCAGACTTTTACTCTGACCAATGGACTCAGCAAAGAAAATGGTTCTTGGCAAAGTATCAGGGTGAAAAGAGAAAGAAGATCCAAGAAAAATTCTATGGGTTCCTTGAGAAAACCCAGCAAAACATCTTCTTTTTTGAATGGTTTCAAGATTACGCCAATAAGAATAGGAAATCTTACCCCTTCCAAGTTGGCATGATTAAAAGGCAGCATAAGGATGGAAAAGAAACCCTTTCAAATCTACCTCCTAAAACTCCTTTTCTTCTTAAAGGAGCCCAATCTACACCTGTCCTAGCTTCTCCCTTCAAGACTAGGAAAGAAGAAGGTGATGTCACTGGTAAAGACATCAAAGACCTTATGGAACAATCCAACTATATCAATAAGTATCTTCAAATTCTTGGAGAATCCCAATCGCAGGATTCCTCTTCCAGGAAAGGTAAAGAAAAGGTCAAGATCGAACCTTCCTCTTCTAATCCTGATATCCCTAAAGGATGTCAACTTGAGAAACCTCTTTTCAAACCTTTTCAAATCAGTAGCCGTTCCAGACACTCGGCTCAAACTCTTCGGGCTAAAAAGGAATCTGACAATGAGCTCCTCCAAAAGGTGGTTGAGCAACTTCAGCTTCTCAAACAAGTTGTCTCGGAAACGCCAACACCAACCCCGGAACCAACTTCTGAAACTATTTCCGATCCTACTGTTTCGGCTGCTGCTCCTCCTAAAGAGACTTTAATCCGCCGAACTTCTACTCGTAATACCTCTACTTCTTTAAACAATATTGAAGATGGTAAGGTTGAGTCTGATTCTGATATTCAATCTGATGATCAAACTGTCAAAAGTGTTCCTATCAACACTGTCATTCACAATTCTAAGAATCAGTGGAGAAAAGAAACCAAGCTCTATTATCCTAGAGCTACTGCTCCTGATCTTCTTTTAGAAGAGTCTTCAAACTTCAAAAGCTTCAGTGCCAACAATGTCTATGAATGGAACATTGATGGTGAAAATGAGTATGGTATCACCAAGATCCTCCAAAATATGACTATGGTAGCCACTGCCTATGTTACCGCCAACAATTGTCCTGAATCTCTTATAGTTGAAATTTTGGTTGCTGGTTTCTGTGGCCAGCTCAAAGGTTGGTGGGATAATTATCTCACTCAAGACGAAAAGGATCAGATCTTGACTGCTGTCAAGACTGATGAAGAAGGTAATCCTATCATGGAAGATAGCAAATTCATCTCTGATGTTGTCAACTCCTTAATCTTTACCATAGCCCAACATTTTGTTGGAGATCCTTCCCTCATCAAGGACAGATCTGGTGATCTTTTGTCCAATCTGAAGTGTAAATCTTTGGGTGATTTTAGATGGTATAAGGATACCTTCTTGACCAGGGTTTACACCCGAGAAGACAGCCAACAAGCTTTCTGGAAAGAGAAATTCCTGGCCGGTCTTCCTAAATCTTTTGGCGACAAAGTTCGTGAGAAACTTAGAAGCCAAAATCCGGGGGGAGAAATCCCTTATCATACCCTTAGTTATGGACAGCTCATAGCTATCATTCAAAGAGTTGCTCTCAAAATCTGTCAGGACGACAAAATCCAACAGCAACTCACTAAGGAGAAGTCTCAGAATCGCAGGGATTTGGGTACTTTCTGCGAACAATTTGGTATTCAAGGTTGTCCCAAGAAACCTAAACCCAGAAAGCAAGATCCTCCTCCCAAACAACAATGGAGAAAGAGATCTAGCAGGAATGATCATAGGAAACCCAAGCCTAGATCAAAACCCCAATCTTCGCAAATTCCAAAGAACCCTCCTGAGACTAGACCCTCTCAAGGAAAAGATGTTACCTGCTACAACTGCGGCAAGCCGGGCCATATTAGCAGGTATTGCAGACTCAAAAAGAGAATCTCTGAGCTTCATCTTGAACCTGAGATCGAAGACAAGATCAACAATCTTCTCATTCAAACTTCTGATGAAGAAGAATCTAATCCTTCGGATTATGAGGTCTCTGAAGACCTAAATCAAATTCAGAATGATGATTCTCAATCATCATCCTCCGTCAATACCTTGTCTATCAACACTTTGACCAATGAACAAGATCTACTCTTCAGGGCCATTAATTCTATCCCTGATCCTGAGGAAAAGAAAATCTATTTGGAACGCCTCAGGTCTACTCTTGAAGATAGGCCTCCTAAAAGTCCTATAACCACTAATAAATTCAATCTTAGGGATACTTTCAAGCGTCTTGAGAAATCTACGGTCAAGCCCGTCACTATTCAAGACCTCCAATCTGAAGTCAATTCCCTTAAGACTGAGGTTAAAAGCCTCAAACAAATCCAAAGCAGTCAGCAGCTTATTTTGGAGAAACTGACTAGAAATTATGAGGAAGATGATTCTTCTGTACCTGATTCCAATCCAGCTCCTAACGACAACTGCGAGGACTTTCTGGAAAATATTAACCAGGTCACCATTCAGAAATTCTTCATCCATGTCAAAATCCTCATAGGTGATTTTATTCTCGAAATCCCTGCCCTCTTTGACACAGGGGCAGATTCCAGTTGTATTTGGGAGGGACTCATTCCCACCAGATATTTTGAGAAAACAACTGAGAAGCTCAGCGCTGCCGAAGGATCTAGACTAAAAATCAAGTATAAAATCCCCTCAGCTATCATAAAAAATGGTAGTCTTGAAATCGAAACTCCATTTCTGTTAGTCAGAAATTTGAGTCAAAAAATCATTATAGGGACCCCTTTCATTAAGAAGCTCTTCCCCTATAATACTGACGTAGATGGCATTACTGTCCAGCACCTTGGACAGCCGATTTTATTCAAATTCTCTTAACCCCCCATAGAAAAGACTTTGAATGTCATATCCTACAAGGAGAAGCAGATTAACTTCCTCAAGGAAGAAATCTCTTACAAAACCATTGAGGTTCAATTGCAACAACCTTCTGTCAAATCAAGGATTGAGAATATTTTGGAAGATATTCAATCTAACATCTGTTCTGATCTACCCAACGCCTTTTGGGAAAGGAAGAGCCATATGGTGGAACTTCCTTATGAAAAAATTTTTCAGACAAACAGATTCCAACCAAGGCTAGGCCTATTCAAATGAATGAAGAACTTCTTCATTTCTGCCAAAAGGAGATTAATGATCTTCTTGAAAAGAAGCTTATTCGCAGGAGTAAGAGCCCTTGGTCCTGTGCAGCCTTCTATGTCAACAAGCAAGCTGAGATAGAACGTGGAACCCCTAGGCTGGTCATCAACTACAAACCTCTCAATCAAGCTCTGTGTTGGATTAGATATCCTATTCCTAACAAGAAAGATCTCCTGGCTAGGCTTCATGACGCCAAGATCTTTTCAAAATTCGACATGAAGTCTGGATTTTTGCAAATCCAATTACAAGAAAAGGATAGGTATAAAACTGCTTTCACTGTCCCTTTTGGACAATATGAGTGGAACGTTATGCCTTTTGGGCTAAAGAATGCCCCTTCTGAATTCCAAAGGATTATGAACGAAATCTTCAATCCATATTCCAAATTCACGATTGTCTACATTGAAGATGTTCTTATCTTTTCTCAAACCAAAGATCAACACTTCAAACATCTCAATACTTTCATCTCTGTTATCAAAAGAAATGGCCTGGCTGTTTCCAAAACCAAAGTTAGCTTGTTCCAAACCAAAATTAGATTCCTTGGTCACAATATCCACCAAGGAACAATCATTCCTATCAATAGAGCCATCGAGTTCACTGATAAATTCCCTGATCAAATCATTGACAAAACCCAACTACAAAGATTCCTGGGTTGTCTCAATTATGTTGCGGACTTCTGTCCTCAACACAGTACCATAATCAAACCCCTTCATGATAGACTCAAGAAGGATCCTCCACCTTGGTCCGATATTCATACCAATGTGGTCAAACAAATCAAACTTCGTGTCAAGAATCTCCCTTGTCTTTATCTCCCTAACCCTCAAGCTTTCAAAATTATTGAAACTGATGCCTCTGATATTGGCTTTGGTGGTATTTTGAAACAAAAGGTTTTTGACAAAGAACAAATTATTGCTTTTACTTCAAAACATTGGAATCCTGCTCAGCAGAATTATTCTACTGTCAAGAAAGAAGTTTTAGCAATCGTTTTATCTATTTCAAAATTTCAATCTGATTTGATCAATCAAAAATTCTTGGTCCGTGTGGACTGCAAATCTGCGAAAGAAATCTTACAAAAAGATGTCAAAAACTTAGCTTCAAAACATATCTTTGCCAGATGGCAAGCTATATTAAGTGTTTTTGACTTTGATATTGAATATATAAAAGGATCTACCAATTCTCTCCCTGATTTTCTTACTCGTGAGTATTTGCAGGGAAGGTCTTAAGATGTCCTCCAGAGGAGGATCCTCCTCCCGAGGAAAAGGAAGAGGCAGAGAAAAAGGCAAAGGTATTATAATCTCTGACTCTTTAATCTTATCTGGGCCCACTGCCCACCAATCTGGACCCACTGTCCAAAAATCTGAGCCCACTGCTCAAATCCAATCTTCACAACCAAAGCAAACCAAAGCTAACTATGCTTTGCCCATTGAAACATTCCTCGCCTTCAAACAATTAGGCTTAGATGAAATACCTCAAGGCCTCACTAAACTTCCGAATAAATCTTGGGCCAGCATCGCTGATAAAGATGATGACCTAGATCCCCAATCCCTCCAATCTTTTATTGAAAGAACAAAAAGCTTAGCAATTCATAATGGAAAGAAACCTGTTGTTGTTGCCCAATCTAACCCAGTTACCCAATCTAACCCAAAATCGGAATATTTGACCAAAACTATCTCCAAATTCCAAACCTTGATTGAACCAGAATGGTGGGACCATTCAGGAGGGAACCTCGCCAATAAAATTGGTACTAAACTTTTCCCTGGTTATCTTGATCCAATCCACCCAAACAAAACCCAGAGATTCTATGAGTTTATCTTGGTTGATACAAACAGTGTGGATATTAAGCATTTTAGGGATAAAAATGACAACTCCCTAATTACCCACTCCACACTCCAAATTCTCCGTGTCCTTCGTCCCACTGACTTTGGACCTAATCCAAACACCTACAGAAAATTTTCCCAGAATTTTGACCCTATAGGTTTTAATTATTGGGATTACATCAAAGCTTGGGAATTTACAATCCTTGGCCTGCAAAACAAAAATTTCAAGCATTCTTGGCTCATTTACTTCAAATGGACCAACAAATATTCCTTTCCAATTTGGTTCCATTCCTGGTGGAGCTTCTTTGGTCCAACTACTGAAATCTTTCCCCCTGAAGTTCTGGAGGGATACAATCTTTTCCTGAAACATTGGGACAAAGAGTTTAACAATTATCCTGATTGTTTAAACTTTTATACAATCTTTTCCCTTTCTTGGGTATTCTCTTGGAGGTACGCTCTTAAAGCCAAACCCCAACCAATTCTCAACAAACATGCCCTCATCAAGTGGTGGAAGGCTTTTGATGCTTCCAAAGCTCACAAGGATAAAGTAATTCAATGGTTCAAAAACAACCAGAAATATCTCAAGCATACAAGTCCGCAAACCAGCCTCTTGCTAAATCAAAAGGCCCACATCACAGCGGCCCTTGCAGGAGCTTCAACAGAAGAAGACTTGCTAAGAAATCTTCAATCTGCTCTTCAATTATTGAAGGAGCCAATTGAGCAGGCCTCATCTTCAAAGGCCCCTCAACACAAAGTCTCCGAGCCATCCTCTCTTGGGTCGTCAGATTTTGTCCAAACCACAGAATCAGATGATGATGACTTCTGCTAAGTTTGTCGTCTTGTCATCATTTTATTCTGTAATAATTCAATTTTTGTACTGTAGCAACAGTAAAATTGACTTTTTACTGTAGCAAATAGTGCCAGTCAAATAGTACCGTCTACCGGAACTATTCAACCGGAACTATTCAAACAGTGTCCAATCTTTTCTTTAAATAGGCTCATTCTGAACCTTGTTAATCAGAGTTTGGTAGAGCTTAGATAGAGAGTTTAGAGAGAGAAACACTGAGAGAATTCCTTCTGTAAGTTCTCCTTCAGTTTTCCTTTCTTTCAATCTTTTCAGTTTTTAAGTTTCAGTTTTTCAGTTTTTAAGTTTCAGTTTTGTAATCTATGTTTATGTAATATATATCTTGTTCAAGTTTTATTTTTCTGTTTATGGAAGGCTGAGCCTCCTGTTTTAATTCCTGTTTTTAATTTCTGCAATTTAATTTTCTGCAAAAAGCCCCTCCGTGGTGGCGTCCTACTTCTCTTAATCCTCTTCTCATCCCCCTCCTTCTGCTTCCGACCCCCTCTTGGTATCAGAGCCTGATGGGGAAGTAGGGACATGCTAAATATGTTAGATATAAGTTATTTCTCTGTTCTGTTCTTATATAATTAAGCACTATGGTCGGGATCTGGACTGGTAGTACACTTTGAACTAAACTAAAATGAAAGCTCTTTTGAAAACCTTCTAGGATTATTACTATTCAGACTTATATATGAAGTCTATATATATATGAAGGTATCTTGAAATAAAAAAAGCATATTAGGGAAGTAGGAATATATAACAGTGAATTGAAACTGACGCTTCTATATTGGCTTTGGAGGCATCTTGAAACAAAAAAGTTTGGGCAAAGAACAAATTATTATTTTTACTTCAAAACACTGGAATCCTGTTCAGCAGAATTATTCTGTTGTCAAAAAAAAGGTTTTAGCAATTATTTTATCCATCTCAAAATTCCAATCGGATTTCATAAATCAAAAGTTTTTAGTTTGTGTAGATTGTAAATCTGCTAAAGATATATTACAAAAGGATGTTAAAAATCTAGCTTCAAAACAATTTTTTTTTTTAGTGTTTTTGATTTTGAAATAGAATATATCAAACTATCTCACCTGTGAATATCTGCAGGGAAGAGGCTAAAATGTCCTCCAGAAAGGGAAGAGACAAAGCCAAAGGTAAAAAAGTATTTATTTCCATCAAATTGGGTCATCTACCCTCAACCAATCTGGGTCTTCCCCCAAAACGTTTCTCAATCCATTGATCAACATTTCAAGCATATCAACATTTTCATATCCAGATAAAAAATTAGTCTCTTCAAAAACCAAAAATCCCAAGTCATCAAAGTCAATCCCAGACCAATCCAGTCAATCGTTCCCAAACAAGAATACCTCAAAAAGCCAAAATCCAAATTTATCATCTTTGTTGAACCAGAGTATTGGGATCACACTAGTGGTGATCTCGTAGCCGTTAAAACAGATTCAAAAGTTTTTCGAACAACAAGCCACCTTGAACTAATCAGCCACAACAAAACCCAAACCTTCTATGAGTTTATTCTTGTAGATACAGATAGCGTGGCAATCAAACACTTTAGGGATAAGAATGATGAATCCCTAATAACCCATTCAACCTTCCAAATTCTGAGAGTCCTTAGGCCTTCATACTTTGGTAACAATCCTAGCAAGACCAAGAAATTCTCCAGGAACTTCGACCCAATAGGTTTTAATTATTGAGATTATGTCAGAGCCTGAGAAAATACCATTCTTGGCTTCCAAAATAAAAATCTTAAGCATTCATGGCTTATCTATTTCAATAAAGCCACCAATCACTCTTTTCCAAACTGGTTCCACTCGTGGTGAGATTTTTTTGGACCTACAAATGACATCTTTCCCCCCGAAGTACTAGAGGGATTCAAACTGTTTTTAAAAAATTGGAATAAGGATTTAAACAACTATCCTGTTAGTGTAAATTTTTATACCATCTTTTCGTTGTCTTGGATTTTTTCATGGCAGTACAATCTTAAAACCAAGAATCTTCCCGAGCTCCACAAACAGGCTTCAATCAAATGGTGGAAAAGCTTTGATGCTTCTATGGTTTCAACAGAAAATATCAATCTCTGGTTGAGATCAAACCAGAAATGTCTGAATCATGCAAGTCCTCAATCTTGCCTTCTGCTCAACCAGAAGGCTCACATAACTACAGCACTCGTAGGTGCCTCTTCAGAAGAAGGTTTATTAAAGAGCCTCCAAGTTGCTCTTCAACGTCTTCAGAAGAATTCAAAATACAGTCAAACATCTTCTTCAAAGGACCCTTTGCCCCAAAAGGAAAAGCATGAGATTCCTTCTCAATCAGAATCTGACTCCAGTTTTGTCCTAGACAACCTGGAAGACAGTGAAGATGAACTTTGTTGATTTTCCAACCCAAGAATTGTATTCTTTACTGTAGCAATATTGACTTTTTACTGTAGCTATAGTACCAAACAGTTCTTGTTCTTGACCGGAACTATTCAAACAGTGCTTTTTATTTTCTATAAATGGAGAGCCCCTCTTTTGTTAAGAGGCAGAACTGGACGGAAAGTTGGTCTGAGAGTTAGAGAGAAATAAGTTGTAAGCCTCTATCTTTTCTTTCCTCTTCTTTCAATCTTTGCTTTCAATCTTGTAATCGTAAAGTCATTTGATTCACATGTAACATATATTTTTTATATGTATATATATCAATAGATATATATTTTTCATTACTTTTCCACCTCTATTTTATTTCTATCTTTTTCAATTATACCTGTTTATAACACGGGGTTCTATTGTCCTTTTTCGTAGTATTTGGCATATGTTTTGAAGGTTTATTTAAGTATTTTAGTATTTTTAGTTGAGTATTCACATTATCTTAATATTTTGATATTCTAATTAGTTTTATTATCTTCTTATAGTTTTATGTTATTTCTATGAGTTTTATAGGACTTAGGTTGTTATTTTGAGTCTTGAAAAGTTCATTGGGGTAATTATCCTTATTTCATCCTTTATTAATTATTATATGTTTTATTTTATGAAGAGATAAAGGAAAAGAGGAGAAAATCAAGGCAAGATAAGCAAGATTCAGAAGTGCACCAAATCTGGAAACTTCAGCATGAAGCTCGTGCCGTTTTAGCCTGAAAACCGTGTTGTAGCGCGACATAAACCAATGCTGAAAATTTTAGCATGAAGTAGCACGAGTTCTGCTTGGAAATTGATGCTATTGCATGACAGAAGCCGTTGATGGATTTCTAGCATGAGAGTAGCACGAATTTTGCCTGTAATTCGTGCTATGGCACAGTCACGAATCTATTATTATTTAAACGTGTTTATTTTCAACCCTAAGCATCCTTTTTTCACGTGGAAAATCTTTCTGAGACTTTTGGAGGCAGAGCTCTGAGTTCTTTAGGATCCCTTTCAGGTTTCTACTGTAATTTTGATGTTTTGTCATCTTCTTCTTGAATTGTTCTCCATGACTATGAGGAACTAATCCTCTTTTGCATTAGGGATAGATGAATTTACATCTTTGATTATGTTTGGATTCGTTTCAGTTTTCATATGAAAGACTATATTTCGTTCTTGAATTTCTCCCTTGCTCTTATTGTTGTCTACTGCGCATAGATTATATTACTTGTTTCTATACAATTGGGAAATTGATAGGAACTAGGGATCTAGAGAGAAATTGGATTTTGGTCTCTACGCCTTAGGGATAAGGGTAGCAATAAATCTGTGATTGTCTGATATTGAATTGAATCTCTTGTTAATTAGGATTAGGTACTAAGGGATTAGCTATCACTAATTAACTAGAAGGAGAACTTGACTAAGGAATTAGTAAGTAATCACATAGACATAACACCTTGAACGGGTTTAGTCAACTACATATGTAACTGGAATGGGTACAAGCATAACGAGGGTAACCGATTCAATTCCCTAGTGCAGCTTTTCTCCCTAAGTTTACAAATCAACAACCGTTTATTTGTTTTTCTTGATTTCTTTTCACAATAATCACAATCAATCAATCCTTTATTTTTCTCTTTGTTTTTCGTCCTTACAACTAAATTGGTAAATTTAGAAGTAAACACACACAATCCTTGTGTTCGATAATTAAACCCTGGGCAAAACTGTACACTTGCAGTTTGGCACACCAAGTTTTTGGCGCCGTTGCCGGGGAATGTGTTTAGTTTATTTTCTAATTTTTCTAAATCTATTTGTTAGGACTTTTACTTTAATTCTCTTGTGCGGGTATTACTAACTTCTGTTTGTTAGTGCATGCGAGGTACAGTCAGTCCTGAATCTTTGTTGTTTGATCAAGAAATTGAAAGAACTTGTCGATCCAATCGTGCACGGCAAAGGAAGAAGAAGAGTCAAGCCAAAGCAACCGCTGCAATGGCAGAAGCACAAGATGAAGCAAGAAATCGAGCTGAGTATGAAGCGAGAGTGGAAGCTGAAGTTGAAGCTCGGATCCTTCGCCAGAAAGAAGAAGAAGCTGAACGTGAGGCTCAGAGAACATTGAGGGAAATCACTGCCCCTCGTATGAACTACACATATGAGAGCAGCGTTGTCCTTCCAGCAGACCTACCAGACAACTTTCAGATTCCACATCATTATATTCAGTTGGTGAGCCAACATCAGTTTGGAGGTAAAGCTACTGAGGATCCGCATGCTCACATGGACAGATTCACCAGACATTGTGAGTCTCTAAAAAGGCGTGAAGTCAGCTTGGATACAGTTCGGATGATTCTTTTTCACTACACTTTGAAGGATGTTGCAGAAGATTGGTTGAGGTCACAACCCCCTAACAACATTTGAACATGGGAGGACTTGGCGGAAAAATTTATCGCCAAATTCTTTCCATCCACACGCATCAGAAAGGCGAAGCAGGAAATTTATGCATTTAGACAAAGCAAATCTGAAAATTTGTATGAGGCTTGGGAGTGTTTCCAAGAACTTCTGAGAAAGTGTCCAGGTCATAATTTTTCTGCTGGTGAACAAGTTGACAAATTCTACTCATCATTGCGTGAGTACGCGAGAAGTATGTTGGACGCAGCAGCTAATAGTGCATTTGATTCATTGCCTGCACACAGAGCTCTTGAGATCATCGACAATTTGGCCACTAGATCTTCACAGTCAGACTATGATAGAGAGAACCGGGAAAGTGTGCATGAAGTTGGAACAAATGATGATGTTCTCGCCTCCAACAGGAAGTTGTCACAAAAGATGGATGCCATAGTACAATGTTTGGACGGTCGGAAACCAAGTGTTGAAGATGCTGAATTGGATGAGGAAGTGAGGCAATGGGTAATCCTCAAAACAACCCTTACTCAAATACCTACAATCCGGGTTGGAGGAATCACCCTAACTTCTCATGGAGAGATCAAGACAAGTCTGGAAATTCGAGGCAGTACTCTAATCAAAGGGGTTATAGTCAAGATCAAAAACCTCCGTCCTCTCAAGAGCAAGGAAGTGGAAAGAAGAGCTTGGAAGAGATTGTGGGAGAACTGGCACAAGCTACTAGCAAGCTTCAGGTGTCCACAGATAGCTTCATCAATGAGTCCAGAAATAACTTTAAGAATCAGGAGGCTTCGATCAAAAATTTGGAGAATCAGGTCGGTCAAATTTCCAAACAGTTATCTGAGAGACCTCCAGGTATGTTTCCTAGTAACACTGTGCCTAATCCAAGGGAGAATATTTCTGCTGTTACTCTAAGAAGTGGAAAAGTTATGCATGAAATTGAAAAGAAAAAAGATAGTGAAAAGCATAACAGTGAGGCTGGTAATAAAAGTGAATCTGAAGCAATAAGTAAGGAAAAAGATCAGAGTGAAAATATGATAGTAAGTGAGAATAAAGAAAAGAAAAGTCCTGCTTGTTGTGGCAAAATTCCTTTTCCCAATGCTTTAGTAAAAAAGAATTTGGAAAAACAGTTTTCAAAATTTTTAGAAGTTTTTAAGAAGCTTCAAATTAACATTCCTTTTTCTGAAGCATTGGAGCAAATGCCCACTTATGCTAAGTTTATGAAAGACATTTTGTCAAGGAGAAGGAAGTTAAGTGAGGAGAGTGAAACTATAATGTTAACTGAGGAATGCAGTGCTATTCTGCAAAAGAAGCTTCCTCCTAAATTAAAAGATCCTGGTAGCTTCACAATATCTGTTGACATAGAAGGTCTAACTGTAGGAAGAGCTTTGTGTGATCTAGGTGCTAGCATTAATTTGATGCCTTTGACCATGTTTGAACGGTTAGATATAGGAGAAGCCACCCCTACTATGATTTCTCTCCAATTAGCTGATAGGTCACTTAAGACACCCTATGGAATAGTGGAGGATGTATTAGTGCGAGTTGATAAATTTGTTTTCCCTGTGGAGTTTGTGGTGTTAGATATGGAAGAAGACACTAGGGTCCCTCTCATTTTAGGTAGACCATTCCTAGCTACTGGGAGAGCGTTAATAGATATAGAATTGGGGACCATGGACCTTAGAGTAGCTGATGAGAGAGTGACATTTTCTGTGTGAAAGAATATGAAACACCCAAACAAGGAAGAAGATGTGTTTAGAGTCGAGGTAGTGGATGAGTTTGTGTGTAAGGAATTTATGAGAATCTCTATGAAGGATCCTTACGAGGCTGTGATCATGGAAGGAATAGAGTTAGATGATATATATTTTGAGGAAAAAGAGGTGAGTGCTGCCATAGGACAACTAGATTCCCTCAACCAATACCACCCTAGGAGGAATTTGATAGAGGAACTCCGTAGAGATGAGGAAAGTTCTGAAAAGAAAGATAAGGCTGAATTGAAACAATTACCATCCACTCTCAAGTATGTCTATCTTGAGGAGGGTGAATCTAAACCTGTTATTATTAACAAGTCTCTTTCCCTTCTTGAAGAAGAGAAATTGCTGCGTGTTCTGAGAGAGCACAAGTCAGCTTTGGGTTGGACTATTGATGACATTAAGGGCATAAGCCCCACAATTTGCATGCATAAAATTTTAATGGAAAATGAATATAAGCCTGTGGTCCAACCTCAAAGGAGACTTAATCCAACAATGAAAGAGGTGGTGAGAAAAGAAGTAATAAAATGGCTTGATGCGGGTATCATCTACCCGATTTCTGATAGTGAATGGGTTAGTCCAGTTCAAGTGGTTCCTAAGAAAGGAGGAATCACTGTTGTTCAGAACGAGAACAACGAATTGATCCCAACTAGACAAGTCACGGGATGGAGAGTTTGCATAGACTACCGGCGGCTTAACTCAGCTACCCGGAAAGATCACTTCACCCTCCCCTTTATTGATCAAATGCTTGAAAAGTTAGCTGGACATAAATATTATTGCTTTCTAGATGGTTATTCTGGATATAATCAAATTGTTGTTGCTCCTGAAGATCAAGAGAAGACTGCTTTTACTTGTCCCTACGGGGTGTTTGCTTATAGGAGAATGCCTTTTGGGCTTTGTAATGCTCCTGCAACTTTCCAACGATGTATGTTTGCTATTTTCTCAGATCTTATTGAACACTGCATTGAAATATTTATGGATGACTTTTCTGTGTTTGGGCCTACTTTTGATGAATGCTTGCATAATCTTACTCTTGTTTTGAAACGATGCCAAGAAACAAATTTAGTTTTGAATTGGGAAAAATGTCATTTTATGGTTAGAGATGGAATTGTTCTTGGCCATCGTGTCTCTGAAAAAGGGTTAGAAGTTGATAGAGCAAAAATTGAAGTAATTGATAAACTCCCTCCCCCTTCTAATATAAAAGGTGTTAGAAGTTTTTTAGGTCATGCAGGTTTCTATAGACGTTTCATTAAAGATTTTTCACAAATTGCTAAACCCATGACAAATTTACTTGAAAAAGATGCTCCATTCATATTTGATGAACATTGTGTTAGTGCTTTTAATTTGATTAAACAAAGACTTGTAACTGCTCCTGTGATAGTTGCACCTGATTGGTCTTTACCTTTTGAAATAATGTGTGATGCGAGTGATATAGCTGTAGGAGCTGTGTTGTGTCAAAAGAAAGAAAAAGTATTACATGCGATCTATTATGCTAGTAAGGTTTTAAATGAAGCACAAAGAAATTATACAACCACTGAAAAAGAATTACTTGCTATTGTTTTTGCATGTGAAAAGTTTAGGTCATATGTGGTGGGCTCTAAAGTTATTGTTCATACTGACCACTCTGCTTTGAAGCATTTACTGTCTAAGCAGGACTCTAAACCCAGGTTGATAAGGTGGATTTTACTTCTGCAAGAGTTTGATCTGGAGATCAAAGATAAGAAAGGGAAGGACAATGGTGTTGCTGACCACTTGTCAAGAATTGAAGGCGGAGATTCCAACTTAATTCCTATTTCTGAGGAATTTCCAGATGAGAAACTTTTTGCCCTTAACTCTTCTTCTTTACCTTGGTACACTGATTTTGCTAATTATAGAGCTGCTAGTGTGTTGCCACCTGATTTTACATGGCAACAAAAGAAGAAGTTTTAGCATGATGTTAAATTTTATCTGTGGGAGGAGCCTTTTTTGTTTAGATGGTGTGCTGATGGAGTGATAAGGAAGTGTGTCCCTGAGGAGGAATTTGAAAATATTTTATGGCATTGCCATGGCTCTGAGTATGGGGGACACTTTAGTGGAGAGAGGACAGCAGCAAAGGTCCTCCAAAGTGGTTTTTATTGGCCTTCACTATTTAAGGATAGTAGGCAATTTGTTGAGAGGTGTGATAGGTGCCAATGAACTGGAAACATCTCTAGGAAGAATGAGATGCCCCTGAAAAATATTTTAGAAGTTGAGCTTTTTGACGCATGGGGTATCGATTTCATGGGACCTTTCCCAGCTTCCTATGGATGTCAGTACATTCTTGTGGCTGTAGACTATGTTTCTAAGTGGGTTGAAGCTTCCGCTCTCTCAACAAATGATGCCAAGGTTGTAGTAGCATTTCTAAAGAAAAATATTTTCACTATATTCGGGGTTCCAAGGGCTATCATTAGTGACGGGGGAACACATTTTTGTAACAAAGCATTTGAATCCCTTTTAGAAAAATATGGTGTCAAGCACAAGGTTTCTACCCCCTATCACCCACAAACCAGTGGTCAAGTTGAATTTTCAAATAGGGAGCTCAAAAGGATTCTAGAAAAGGTGGTTAGTTCGTCCCGTAAAGATTGGTCTAAGAAATTAGACGACACTCTATGGGCGTACCGAACTGCGTTCAAAACCCCTATTGGAACTTCACCATTTCAACTAGTTTATGGGAAATCATGTCACTTGCCAGTGGAACTTGAACATAAGGCTTATTGGGCGACAAAATGTCTAAATTTTGATTTAAAAGATGCTAGTGGTAAGAGACTCTTGCAATTAAATGAGTTGGATGAATTTAGGCTTCAAGCTTATGAGAGTTCTCGCATTTATAAGGAAAGGACTAAGAAGTGGCATGATAGTAAAATTGTGAGAAGAGAGTTTTTCCCTGGTCAACAAGTTTTACTATATAACTCAAGGTTAAGATTATTTCCGGGAAAATTAAAGTCTCGTTGGTCGGGACCTTTCATTGTAAAGGAAGTATTCCCTCATGGTGCCGTTGAAATTGAAGAGCCAAGTTCTAAACGAGCTTTCACCGTGAATGGTCAAAGACTTAAGTTATATCATGGGGGTGAAATAGTTAGAGGAAAGACCACCTTGGACTTAGCTTCCCCAACGTAGACATGCGGAATAAGAGTCTAACAAGGACTATAACATTGTGCTTCTTGAGAGACAACCCAAGTGGTAGTTTTTAGTTTCATTCCTTTACTTATAATTTCATCTTGGTTTGTTTTTCTTAGTCTTAATGATATTTCTGCCTGTCTTTCCGGTTATGTACTTTTAGTTAAAAAAAAAAGTATAAAAAGAAAAAAAAATGAGCTTAAAAGTGCAAAGTTTACTTCTGGAATGTATAGCATGGAATTGTATCATATTACCATGCGGTTGCATGACAATCATGAATTCTGAAATTAATAGCATGGGAATGATGCTAGTCCTGTTCCAATTTTCATGCGGCAACATGGCACTCACCAATTCTGTTTTTTTTATAGCATGAAAAGGATGTGAATTCTGTGCTAAAATTGCTTGCCACGCTGGTGTTTTTAGTTAAAAAAAAAAAATAAGGAAAAAAAATATAACTTATATCCTTTTGTTTTAAAAACAGTAGCTGGCTTATTTTGACACACATATCTTGTTGGAACAAAGAATATCTCTTTGAAACATAACAAATCCCATTTTTGAAAATAAAATAAAATCTTTACTAATTTAGATTCAATTTAAAACAAAAAAAGTCAGCACCGTTTTGTTTAAAAAGATAAAAATCTTTCATGATTCAAAATCAATTTTTTTTTCCTATATCTATATAACCCTTGTCACTCTCTCACTCACGTTGCTCCTCTACGTGCACCGTTCTTTCTTCTCCAACTTTAAGAAATTTAATTGTTCAGTTCTGCACTATCATCCCTAAGGTAAGGTTCTTATTATCCACATTTTCTCCCTTCATCCTCCATTTTTATATAATTAGAGAAATTCAACTTTTCTAATCGGTGCTTAATTTTTTTTTTTTCAACCTTTCCCAGACCTTGCTCGATTACTATGAACTGACTTGTATGCTTGCTTTGTTTAGGTTGCAGATGTCGAATAAAAGGAAACAGAGAGCGAGCTCTTGCGACAACCGCTTCCGTTCAATTGCTGCAAAAGAATTTCATGCATCTTTGTTTGATAGGAATGTTCATCCCGAAAGGAGTTTTACCTTGCCTCTGAGAGGATACCCGCAATTTACGCAAGTGATTGAAGAGAGGGGTTGGCAAATTTTGGCCGGAAGGCGAGCTTTTGGTTGCGAAACTCTGGTGAAAGAGTTTTATGCTAATGCTCGTTCTTATGAGTCTGATGATGAGATGGACACACCGCTGTACAAGTCTTGGTGTAGGGGAACTGAAATTGATTATAGCCCGCCAGTCATTCATGCACTTCTGAGCCTCCCGACTCCTGAACCGTTCCAGGATAAGCTCTCTTTCCACATTCAGTTGAAGCAACCTCCTTTTGATCAGTTCTCGCCGATATAGCTATTCATGGAGCTACTTGGGATTCTACATCCGCGAGAGATAATAAAGTCCTATTGAGGATTCATTTGACTTGTGAAGCAAAGGTTTGGTCTCATTTCATGCTCGACACTATTATACCGTCATCACATAAAACGGGCCTCAGGTTGAATGAATCGATGTTTTTATATTGCATCCGAAATAAGTGCCCAATTGATGTGGCCCAAATTATTTCTGATAAGATCTATGAGGTGGCCAATACTAATACTAAGTCACAGTTTCCGTTCCCCAATTTGATCACAAAATTGGTGGAGTCTCATAAGGTGAAGTTCACTATAAGCAAAAGTGTACAGCCAGCAGTGAATATTGACGGTCGTGAGATTACAAAGATGTTTGAGAAGGCTGGAGCGCATCATGAAAAATTCCGCCACCAGTTGAAGGAGAAGGAGCTTGAGAGGCAGCAACATGCATCAGCCAATGAACCACATGCTCACACATCCACTACTCAACAAGATTATCTTATGCAGTTAGATTCTCTCCCAGGTTGTGTTGCCATGGGTACTCTTCTTCGTCAAATGGATGATTTGCGTGCAAACCAGGAACTCATGTGGGATTTCAGCCAAAGGCAGGATGATAGATTCAGGCGCCGCACTCAATTTGGGGAAGTTGAGCGAAGAATGATGCAGTTGAGTATTGATGCCGAGGTGCAGAGTTATGCAAATGGAGGAGGACAGAATGAGGATGTCGAGTCGCTCGACTCTGACTGAGGGAGTTCTCAACCCTATCTTTATTTTTAAATTTATTTTTAGTTTTTTTTAGTTTTGCATGATAGTTTAGTTTGTGTCAGTTATGTCTTTTTGAACCTTAGGATTCCTGCGTTACACACCCTTTGCTAGTGCTTAAGCGGTTTCACCCAAAAATTTAGATGTGTCTTTTATTGAAAATAAGTTGATTCAGTGGTGTGAAATTTCTTGAATATGTATGTATCTTAGTCACAAGGGATAATTGGGTCTTTGGGAACCTGAGTTGAGATAACATGGATGACTGCTTTGAGTTCTTATCTGGGTACACTTACCCATGAGTGTTGAGTGTTAGATTATGGCATGCTTGTACCTGCTTGGATCTGTCTTTAAATACATATTGATTATTCAATGCAGTTGTGTGTGGTTTTTAGAGATAAGTAGGATTTATTGGTGGCCTTCAGAGTTGAAACATGATCCCGTAGTAGCCCACTTTGAGCCTTAGGTGGTAGTTTCTTTGGTCCCTACTTTGGTGATTTTTATTGTATCTGATGGTCCACAATCAAACGTGTGAAAGAGCATAGTAGAAAAATAAGCCTCTCCAAAAAAAAAAAAAAAACAGTATGAAATAAAAATTCAAAGTGTGTATCTTGAAAACGAAAAGAAAAAAAAAATACATAGAAAAAACGGATGAGGCGGTGGAATAAGTGAGGTTATGGGGGTGATAATCTCACTTTCTATATCTCCCAATTGTTTCACTGCTTTGTTCTAAAAAAAAAAAAGATGAAAGAAAGTGAAGGAGAAAAGGCTTGGATGAGTTGACTGTTGCTCATGTGTTGTGGAAATAAATGGATCATTTGATAATCTTGAGTAGCCTTTTGAGTTTCCACTTTGTTCTTAATCCTACCTAATATTGCACCTTAGCCCCATTACAGCCTTGTGAAATCTCTCTTGATGTCTCACTTCTGCATTGTTAATTTTGACTTGATTTCCAGCCAGATTCTATGCACAGTACCTGTATGTTCATTTACTTGTATGTGAGATATCAGTTTGTTGGAACTCTTGCACTTGTCCTTGTGATGCTCGATCTCACTTACTAAAGCTCATACACCTCTTGGATTTTAATTCATACATTATTCACCTTGAAAAATTCCATGTTTCATTGCTCTTTGGTTGATGTCTGATTTATTGGGTGATTTGTTCTGTGCTTGAGGACAAGCTTGCTTAAGTTTACGCTTGAGGACAAGCTGTCGTTTAGTATAGGGGTGTGATAACACGGGGTTCTTTTGTCCTTTTTCGTAGTATTTGGCATATGTTTTGAAGGTTTATTTAAGTATTTTAGTATTTTTAGTTGAGTATTCACATTATCTTAATATTTTTATATTCTAATTAGTTTTATTATCTTCTTATAGTTTTATGTTATTTCTATGAGTTTTATAGGACTTAGGTTGTTATTTTGAGTCTTGAAAAGTTCATTGGGGTAATTATCCTTATTTCATCCTTTATTAATTATTATATGTTTTATTTTATGAAGAGATAAAGGAAAAGAGGAGAAAATCAAGGCAAGATAAGCAAGATTCAGAAGTGCACCAAATCTGGAAACTTCAGCATGAAGCTCGTGCCGTTTTAGCCTGAAAATCGTGCTGTAGCGCGACATAAACCAATGCTGAAAATTTTAGCATGAAGTAGCACGAGTTCTGCTTGGAAATTGATGCTATTGCATGACAGAAGCCGTTGATGGAATTTCTAGCATGAGAGTAGCACGAATTTTGCTTGTAATTCGTGCTATGGCACAGTCACGAATCTATTATTATTTAAACGTGTTTATTTTCAACCCTAAGCATCCTTTTTTCACGTGGAAAATCTTTCTGAGACTTTTGGAGCCAGAGCTCTGAGTTCTTTAGGATCCCTTTCAGGTTTCTACTGTAATTTTGATGTTTTGTCATCTTCTTCTTGAATTGTTCTCCATGACTATGAGGAACTAATCCTCTTTTGCATTAGGGATAGATGAAGTTACATTTTTGATTATGTTTGGATTCGTTTCAGTTTTCATATGAAAGACTATATTTCGTTCTTGAATTTCTCCCTTGCTCTTATTGTTGTCTACTGCGCATAGATTATATTACTTGTTTCTATACAATTGGGAAATTGATAGGAACTAGGGATCTAGAGAGAAATTGGATTTTGGTCTCTACGCCTTAGGGATAAGGGTAGCAATAAATCTGTGATTGTCTGATATTGAATTGAATCTCTTGTTAATTAGGATTAGGTACTAAGGGATTAGCTATCACTAATTAACTAGAAGGAGAACTTGACTAAGGAATTAGTAAGTAATCACATAGATATAACACCTTGAACGGGTTTAGTCAACTTCATATGTAACTGGAATGGGTACAAGCATAACGAGGGTAACCGATTCAATTCCCTAGTGCATCTTTTCTCCCTAAGTTTACAAATCAACAACCGTTTATTTGTTTTTCTTGATTTCTTTTCACAATAATCACAATCAATCAATCCTTTATTTTTCTCTTTGTTTTTCGTCCTTACAACTAAATTGGTAAATTTAGAAGTAAACACACACAATCCTTGTGTTCGATAATTAAACCCTGGGCAAAACTGTACACTTGCAGTTTGGCACACCACTTGTACTTACTCCACCTCGTACTTTTTGTTTTCTATGGCTTAATAGCTCTTTTGGTCTGTAAGACCCAAGTTTTAAACTTATGTCAAGAGAATAAAATCCTATTCACGATTAGGGTTGATGTATCGTGAAGGGAAACCTGAACAAGAGTTTACTAAATGAAATAAATTTATGAAGGAGAAAGTTCAGGAAAAGTCTAAGGATTGTATCAAAATCGATAAAAGGTATAGCAGGATCGATTCGCTTAAGCCTAGGACAAGAACCTTAGGAAAAGACTAAGTTCCACCCTTGGAACACTGTAGGAATTTATTCCAAAAATCTTCAGAGAAACGTTAGAACTTCTCTTATTCCTTATACGACAATCGTTTCGAGGCGAAACTCTAGAATCTACGAACGTCCGATTCCAATCATCGGAAGTTTGCCGAAACTAAAACCCTGATAGTTCAAAACCCTAGAATCAACCGACAATGAAGACTTTTTCTATTCGGAGCTTCAGATGAAGATTCCACACGCGTACACCCATTTCTCTTGATGATTTCAATCTTTCTTCAGAAGGAAGTTTTCTATTCCGACATTCGATGCAAAAAGTAACTTATCGGGTAAAATAGTTTTACACCGACTTTGCATTAGTCACCTAAAATACAAGGAGACCTCTTTTGAGTTTTGGTATTATGTCGCCAAAACCTATCTTAGAATTCACGGAGAATGAAGCCGGAAAAATCAGATTCGCGAAACTTTCATTTTCCCGCGTTTTTCCAACCTCTATATATAGCAAGAAAAGGAGAAAAAATGGCAAAAACTTCACCATTTTCTCTCCAAAACCCGCGAGCTTCACCAAGAGGAAGGAGGAAGAGATTTTCTTCATTTCTTGCTTGATCGTTGATCCAACAGTTGCTACTTCAAGGTTTCGAGGTATAGTCGCTAATCCTTACCTCTGATCGTCTTTTCCATAGCTTTTCTCTATGTCTTTCTGTGCTCATAGTTTTGAGGTTTTTGCAAAAATATCCTGAATACTTCATTTTTTATTCTAAAACTCTTCCTTATGTGCCCAAGAGCATGTTTATCTAATAATACTGCGCCGATTCTCGAAAAACTACCGTCGAGTTTCAATTCTGCTTAAAATACCCATTTTGGGGTAAAGCTTCGTCCTTTGGGCTGAAAACTATCGCCTTAGCTTAGTGCTAGTAGGATTAGTCGTCATAAACGTCGTTGGTGACGTCCCCATCCAATTTGCTTTTCGAAATTTCAGTTTTGAAATTCTGAGCTAAAATATTGACCAAAATACCCCTGCGACAGTTTTTGATCCGATAATTTTTCCGAGTTTAGAATACCCTTAGTTACGGCTAATAATAACCTAGGAACCAAGTTTGATCGAAGAAAAATCGACTCACCTAATTACCTAAAGTGGCCGAGCACCCTAAGGGGGGAGGGGGAAAAATTCCTTTTTCAAAAACTTGTCCTTTCGCGCTAGATTATCGTACCTCGGAGTATATACTACTTCGTGTAACCTTAGTGAGTATTGATAGCTTAGTTTTCGATAGATTTTGATAGAATTCTGTGGTTTTACTTTAAAGGTTCATTTGAAGAGTTTCCCGAGGAACAAGGCTTTGCTTGTGAAGAAGAGTTAGAGGACAATCCTGGAGGATCTTCAGGTGAGGGCTTCTCACTGAATCCTTAGTTAATGCTTAGGGTCGATGCTTTCGACATTGATTTACTGTTTATGCACTTGTGTGTGGTTGACTGGAAAAATGTTTTCTGAGGCTTCGGCTGACAATGTAGATGATTCATCTACTGACTGTTTTTGAGATTGAATTACATGATACGTGCTAAGTGGGTAATCTAGGATGTGTGATGCATTCTTTATATGCTAAGTGCTACGTGGTTATTGCATAATATGTTGATATATGACATGTTGGTTGATTGTGCTGAGTTAATTATGTCTTTGCAATGAAATCTATGATTCTGAGTAGTGAGAATAGCGGGCAGGTCATGCCGATTTTATTTTGAGATTTTGGGGAAAGTTTGATAGGACGAATGAGATTCGGGCCTTGTTGTGGTTTTCATGGATCGAGACATTCTCTGGAGTCATTTGGGGATTAGGAGATCCCGAGAACTTATAAGATTTGCGATAAGACTAAAAGGATATTATTTTGTAAAGAAAACTCATAAGACATTAAACAACCTCTAAATCTTCAAATAATGATAATAAACTCGAAAGAAAGTTTAGGATGCAAATCTTAGTTTTGGAAAACGAGAAGTGTCGTCGGATCCAAGTGTTGAGGAGATTGAGAAGTTTTGAGTATGTTGATACTCTTGTGCTCTGGGAGCAGTTGTGTTGTTGGGCTATCCGGGGGATAAGTCCGGGAAACAGGTAGTTTCCGAGTATGTGATACTCTTTGCTCGTTGAGCAGTTGTGACCATCGGATGGAGATGAGTCGGATGATTTGGAGATCATCATGAGTTATGTGTTGTTGTGAAGAAGTGTCTTTTGTCGCAGAATCGACTTTACCTTAGGGTAAGCTTTTAGAGACTTTATTTTACCTAGAACACGTGGCGACGTGTCGAGTGAGGTCGGAGACGTTGTTTGACTAATCATCCTGCATTCATGCAACATTAATGAGGTATTAACACGAGACGTACTTCGGACCTCGGTGGATTCCAAAATGGTCATAAGACCCGGATTTCTGCGAAAGAGCGTTTGTAGACGACTCTTAGTAGCAGACCGAAATGGCAGACCTTCGGGTTTACTGCTGATCTGGCTACCGTTGTTGTTGGTGTAAGAGGCACGCGGGCCGAAATGGTCCCACCGTGGCTGGTGTTAGGGCTGATCCGTTTGATGTCCATCCCTTCCGGAATGCATTGGTTAACTGGGTTAACCGTCATTTGCATATCATGCAACATGCATACTAATTTAGTTGCCGAGTGTGATTGTTACTTGTTAATCCTATTTGGAACATGTTAATTGTTATTATTGTCGTTATGTTCATTGTGGAATATGTAACCCTAGGATGCTATCTCTAGTTATAAGCCTAAGTGGCTATCTCTTATCTGTACCTATTGGGTTTATTATTTACGTAATTCTTTGGAGTTGACCCTCGCGTCTTCTGTGTGTGTTTTGGCGGACAACGCCCTTTGTCAGATGTCTTTAGCGGACTGGTTCACAATGGTCCACCCTTCGTGGGGGACTAGATACGAGATGATAGACCAGGATGACCCCGGCGCGTGGGTGGTAGACCCCGCTAGCCATCGCGCGACGTACACGGGGAGGATCATGGAGGATAGGGTAGACAGAGCAGGACACTTGATGGAAGGAGTGCTGAGGAGGAGCACTGTCAGCTTCAACTTGCCGCCAGGAGTGCATTGCGGACCAGGAGTGGGAGCACCACCGCCACCGTCGTCTTCGGATGATGAGGACCCCTCCGAGGAGGAGCCTGTGGGAGTGCATTCTTCAGAGTCCAACACACCCACCGTTGCGATCATTGATGATCATGGTTCGGGCCCAAAGCCCGTTAGTCCAGCACCGGAGCGCATCGCGGTTGCGAGGGGAGGACGGATAGTGTTTGTAGACTTGGTTGTTCTGGATTCGGATTCAGACGACGATCATGCTAGCATGTAGGTTTTTAGTGCTGGTGTGAGCTCCTCGAGATAGGATTAGTGTAGGAGTAGAGTCTTAGCTCTGAACATCATTTGTTTCTTTGGGGACAGGGTAGTTTCCCGCCTATAGCTTTTTGTGTGGTTTCTTTACGGGAATCACAGAGAGTTGGTTGGACTTAGGAGGTCTTGTTTCAGGCCGATGGGCCAGCTTATTCTCAGTTTTGAGGGATGGTGTTGCGGACACTTCACCTTTATATTTGGTCTGTACATATTGCCTACGGGCGTTACAACTTTTTTCTTTCCGTCACTAGAGGTTACTCGTGACGAGGTTGCTACGTACAGCGGGGGCTGTTATATATATTGTATAGTAGTTCTGTTGTTTTTCGCATTTGGGTTTTATTTATTTCAGTCTTGTCTATATTATCGACGAAAAAAAAAATATTCACGTTTTTCCGCATTAAGTTTATTTTTGGTTACTAAAGTGACGCCACCGAAATCGGGGTGTTACATGGTCCCTCACTTATCACGATTTTGCACTTTTGGTCCCTCTAAAAAAATAGTAAAATTAGTCCCTCACATTTACACACTTTTTCCGTTTTAGTCCCAAATAGGGATCATTTTTGCAAATAATTAAGCAATGTGGAGCATCAAAAGTACTAATTTTTTTATTGGGACCAAAAGTGCGAAACCATAATAAGTGAGGGACCAAAAGAACTATTAAGCTTTTTCTATCTATTTCATATTTCAATTCCACATTTTTTCACTCACATACACCCATCTCTTTTCAACTTATAAAAGGTTTTAATGAACTTTTCCATATTTTTTTAAGCATAGTTATATATACTTGAAATTATTAAATTTAACAATCATACGGTACACTAACTTATGTTTTAAAAATTAAGGCAAAAATAAGCTCATTAATTATGAAAAAAGGTTAAATGGAGAGGTGTGTTGCTATGAAATAAAGACAGTTCAAGTGAGAGGGAGTGAGAGAGGAGAAGAGAAGCAAAATTGGGACAAATAATATTGTGGAAATGAGATGTGTGTTGCTCGGTTCAACCACCATTCTATATATAGCATTAGGTCAAGGTAATTACAAATTGTCCAAGCCCACAAACTTTCTAGCATAGCTCATATACCCAAATACACATGGTCATCCAAACTATTCATAATACTCCCCCTGGATGACCATCCCTTAAGAATGTGCCTCATTAAAACCTTACTAGAAAAAATCCAGTGGGATAAAAATCTAGTGCAGGAAAAAGAGTACATCATTCTATAGTTCGTCTTTGTACATTACCTCATTAAAAACCTACAAGGAAAAACCCAATGGGAAAAAACATGGTTTGGGAAATAGAGTAAAATGCATTTTAATTGAAATTTTTGAGCTGACGAACTCCGATATTCCGCACAAGCTTTTCAAATGTTGTAGTTGGAAAAGCCTTCGTGAGTGAGGAAGACTTCAAGTTGTATCATATCTCATATGAATATCCTTCTTTAGTCTTGTGTTGTCTGCAAGGTGATGCACAAATCTCTGATGTAGAATTTTCTCATATTCAGATTTGGGCAATGAAACCCAAACTGGTTAAAAGCATGTTCCATTTTATCAATCAATGACCAATTCAGAACCAAACAACTATGCAATATCCTTGTTCACCTTTGGGGTATAGACTTCAAGTCCAAAGACTCTTATATTTTTGCAAATGAATTGCTTCTTTATATGTTGGCCAACCACACCCTTTCATATGGGTTCGATATTCTCACACTTATAATATTGAACGCTACTTCATTTGTCGACAATTTTTCAAATTCTTGGTTCCTTGTTTCAACTTGTAGAGATATAATCGATTGAGATATCTTTGTATCAATAATCACTGGTACCTGAACCTCTTCAGTAGGTTTAAACAGTTTTCATAATCTCTACGCTTTTCATGATAATTTTCCTCATAACAAGACCATCTTCCTTCTCCAAGATTTATCTTTGGAACAAAGTTTAGGCAGGCCTTAGCCTAATAAAATTTCAATAGAGAATGACATTTGCAGCATAAAGAAATTTAGAAATCTCTTTTAGTCAGAGAATGCATTCTTTTGAACTTTAGCTTCACATTATTGTGTGCGAATATATATAAGAATTCTACACAAATTGTTTTAGCTGCTTAGTTTTTCTTTCCCCTTGACGCCGAGAAATAATGATAAGTAAGATATGCAATATCTTCTGGTAATAGCTAAAATTAATAGCATAATCTCAGCTTTCTTTTAATCTCATCTAAGTTTTGTTTGCTGGACAACTGAGAACATATAACTCACATAAAAAGTTCTTAGATGAGAGATATTAGGTTCCGGACAATGAACGAATTCAATGGAGAGAATTATAATGACTTATTGGCTTGATGCATATAGATGTTGCTAGTCATCGCATGTCCAAAAAAAAGGACATTTGTTCTCTTAATAATTTTCTAGCTGTAAATAAGAAGCATTTAACTAAATATCTTTGCCAAATCATTTTAAATATGAACATGTGCAACTCGACATTCAAAATCATGTCACATACCAACTTGATCAAGGTTGGAAATTTCACTCTATCAAGGTCGATGCATCGATAAACACTGAATATGTGCACATGTATCACATCAAATATATTCAAGTGTGAGTTACCACCACATAGACTTCAATCTGACTCAGCAATCCAGAAATCATCAAGTTCTGGCGTGTATTTACAAGAGGATCATGCCATTTGAAGAACCCACACCTCCTTACCCTACCCTGCAATTTTGCCCAGAACAAATATTAGTTTTTTGATGTGAGAAAATTACATTTTAATTGAAGGTTTGTTTCAGAAAGTACCTGGTATTGTCCACACCCATAGAACCTTCGACCCAAATTTTCCTCTGTCCATGAAGTCCTTAACGGAGACAAAACCCCACAGTCACAGTAGAGAGTTCTATGAACAGTGGCATCATTGTAAGTGCTTGTCGAAGATTGGCTCCCATCGTTAACTCTTGTCATGCTTCTTCGTTCTCCTTTGATCTCTTATGGATTTTCGAATGGCCTTCGTGTTCCTCTTCTCACTTCTGGCCTTCGTGTTCCTCTTCTAGCCTTCGTCTTCCTCTTCTCTCTTATGGCCTTCGTTCGTCTTCCTCTTGTCTCTCCTTGCCGTCGTGTTCCTGCTCTCTTCTGAATCTAGAGCAAATGTGTAAGGCCCAAGTTTTAACGCTTTGGATAAGTGAATAAAATAAAAGAGTTATTTGATTAAGATAAATTTGGGAAGGAAAAAGGTTCAGGAAAAGTCCAAGAATGTATCGAAAAGAAATCGATAAGAGTTATAGCACGACTAACATACGCTTAGTCCTAGGTCAAAGGTATTAGTGAATAGTTAATTTACGCTTTAGGACACGATGGAAACTAATTTCAAAAATCCTCAGAGAAATGTTAGAACTTCTCTTTTCCGTCCTTAAACAAATCATTTCGATGCGAAATCCTGGAAAGTACGAACGTCAAATTCCAATTCTCGGAAGTTTGCCGAAACGGAATCCCTGATAGTTCGAGAAAACCTAAGATCGACAGACGATGAAGACTTTTTCTATTCGGAGCTGCAAAAGAAGATTCCACCCGCGCTCTCCTATTTCTCTCGTCAATCCTAATCTTTCTTCAGAAGGAAGTTTTCTCATCCGACGATCACTGCAAAAAGTAGTTTTTCGGGATAATCCGACTTACACCGACTTATGCCGATCTTGGATCTTTTGGTTTAATTCCAAGAATCCTGTTTTGAGTTCTGGAATTCTGTCGCCAGAACCTATCTTAGAATGCGCAGAGGAACGCGCAGGAAAAATCGGAATCGCAAAAAAATCATTTTTCCGTTTTTTCCAAAACCTATAAATAGCTCGAAAATTAGATTTTTTTGCAAAAAAACCCATTTTCCCCTCCCCCAAAACCGCGAGTTCCTAGAGAGAGAGAGAGATCCGGATCTTCGTTGTTTCTTGCCCGTTTGCTTCACCGATCGTCACTAATCGAAGACCTCGAGGTAGGTAATCTATACTCTCCTTCGAATCGTCGTTTCTGTCCATTTCTCCTGCGACTTTCTGAGTTCAAAATTTTGAGGTTTTTGAAAAACTGTTCAAATCAGCTGATTTCAGCGTCTAAACTTCTTCCCTGCATGCTCCTGAGCGTGTTCTGCGGATTAGATTTTGTCAAATGTCGACGAAATGCCGCCGGGATCAATTTCTACCCTAAATACCCATTTTTCGGCAAAGTCGCAACCTTTACGCTCTAATCTATCGACTTGGCTTAGTGCTAGTAGGATTTGTCGTCATAAACGTCGTTGTGGACGTCCCCATCCAATTTGTTTTTCAAAAATCCAATTTTGAAATTCTGAGCTAAAAATAATGACCAAACTACCCCTATATCAGTTTTCGATCCGAAAATTTTTCCGAGCCTAGAACCGTCTTAGTTACGGCTTATGTTAACCTAGGAACCAAGTTTGATCGAAGAAAAATCGACCCTCCCAATTAAGGAAAGTGGCCGAGAGCTATACCAAGGGGGGGAGGAAATCCGACTTTTTCGAAAACTTGTCTTAACGCGTTAGATTGTCGTACCACGGAGGTAGTAGTGTACCGTGTAACCCTAGGACTCTTTGATTGCTGAGTTTCTGACTTTTGGTGTTGATTTCTGTGATTTTTGCTTAAGGTTCGTTTGAGGAGATTCCCAGAAAACAAGGAGAAGAGCTTGAAGAACATTTCGAGGAGGAAGCTGGAAGACCCACCGGTGAGGGCTACTCTCTGAATTACTAGATAATGCTTTAGGTGTCGATGAAATTCGACTTGATTTATGTGTTATGCACCTAATTGCTAAATGTCTGAAATGATTTCTGAGGCTTCGGCCGAACTTGTTGAGTACTTGATGCCATGATATTGTGTGCTAAATGATTCACATGCTATGTGCTACA